>NC_082642.1:46602275-46902275 GCF_028023285.1 Balaenoptera ricei | reverse complement strand
CAGCTTAAAAAGAGAATCCTAATGTGATTTCTTTATAATGGGTGTGTTCCTTATCTTATCCTAGTGCCTAAACTCTTCTCCATGGCTGGATCCCCAAATAATACTCCTTTACGTGCTAAGGGGTATCTAGAGAGTGGGATAGGTTTACTAACTACCCTAAACCTAACGCGTACCCTAACCCTAACCCCTACCCTAACCCTAACACGTACCCTAATCCTAACCCGTACCCTAAACTGAGCCCTAACCCTAACACTAACCCTAACCCTAACCATAACACATACCCTACGCCGTACCCGAACCCCTCCCCGAACCCGAACCCTAAACCGTACCCTAAGCCTAACCCTAAGCCTAACCCTAACCCTAGGCTACCCTTGACTGCTTCTGCCTCCAATAGATTTCCTAAGCACTAGTGTTTTAAGGAACAGCTTAAAATAGAATCCTAATGTGATTTCTTTATAATGGGTGTGTTCCTTATCTTATCCTAGTGTCTAAACTCTTCTCCATGGCTGGACCCCCAAATAATATTCCTTTACGTGCTAAGGGGTATCTAGAGAGTGGGATAGGTTTAATAACTACCCTAACCCTAACGCGTACCCTAACCCTAACCCCTACCCTAACCCTAACACGTACCCTAATCCTAACCCGTACCCTAAACCGAGCCCTAACCCTAACACTAACCCTAACCCTAACCCTAACCCATACCCTACGCCGTACCCGCACCCCTCACCGAACCCGTACCCTAAGCCGTACCCTAAGCCTAACCCTAAGCCTAACCCTAACCCTAGGCTACCGTTGACTGCTTCTGCCTCCAATAGATTTCCTAAGCAGTAGTGTTTTAAGGAACAGCTTAAAAAGAGAATCCTAATGTGATTTCTTTATAATGGGTGTGTTCCTTATCTTATCTTAGTGTCAAAACTCTTCTCCATGGCTGCACCCCCAAATAATATTCCCTTACGTGCTAAGGGGTATCTAGAGAGTGGGATAGGTTTAATAACTACCCTAACCCTAATGCGTACTCTAACCCTAACCCCTACCCTAACCCTAACACGTACCCTAATCCTAACCCGTACCCTAAACCGAGCCCTAACCCTAACACTAACCCTAACCCTAACCATAACACATACCCTACGCCATACCCGAACCCCTCCCCGAACCCGTACCCTAAGCCGTACCCTAAGCCTAACCCTAAGCCTAACCCTAACCCTAGGCTACCCTTGACTGCTTCTGCCTCCAATAGATTTCCTAAGCACTAGTGTATGAAGGAACAGCTTAAAAAGAGAATCCTAATGTGATTTCTTTATAATGGGTGTGTTCCTTACCTTATCTTAGTGTCTAAACTCTTCTCCATGGCTGCACCCCCAAATAATATTCCCTTACGTGCGAAGGGGTATCTAGAGAGTGGGATAGGTTTAATAACTACCCTAACCCTAATGCGTACTCTAACCATAACCCCTACCCTAACACTAACACGTACCCTAATCCTAACCCGTACCCTAAACCGAGCCCTAACCCTAACCCTAACCCTAACCCATACCCTACGCCGTACCCGCACCCCTCCCCAAACCCGTACCCTAAGCCGTACCCTAAGCCTAACCCTAAGCCTAACCCTAACCCTAGGCTACCCTTGACTGCTTCTGCCTCTAATAGATTTCCTAAGCACTAGTGTTTTAAGGAACAGCTGAAAAAGAGAATCCTAATGTGATTTCTTTATAATGGGTGTGTTCCTTATCTTATCCTAGTGTCTAAACTCTTCTCCATGGCTGGACCCCCAAATAATACTCCTTTACGTGCTAAGGGGTATCTAGAGAGTGGGATAGGTTTAATAACTACCCTAACACTAACGCGTACCCTAACCCTAACCCCTACCCTAACCCTAACACGTACCCTAATCCTAACCCGTACCCTAAACCGAGCCCTAACCCTAACACTAACCCTAACCCTAACCCTAACCCATACCCTACGCCGTACCCGCACCCCTCACCGAACCCGTACCCTAAGCCGTACACTAAGCCTAACCCTAAGCCTAACCCTAACCCTAGGCTACCCTTGACTGCTTCTGCCTCCAATAGATTTCCTAAGCACTAGTGTTTTAAGGAACAGCTTAAAAAGAGAATCCTAATGTGATTTCTTTATAATGGGTGTGTTCCTTACCTTATCTTAGTGTCAAAACTCTTCTCCATGGCTGCACCCCCAAATAATATTCCCTTACGTGCTAAGGGGTATCTAGAGAGTGGGATAGGTTTAATAACTACCCTAACCCTAATGCGTACTCTAACCCTAACCCCTACCCTAACCCTAACACGTACCCTAATCCTAACCCGTACCCTAAACCGAGCGCTAACCCTAACACTAACCCTAACCCTAACCATAACACATACCCTACGCCGTACCCGAACCCCTCCCCGAACCCGTACCCTAAGCCGTACCCTAAGCCTAACCCTAAGCCTAACCCTAACCCTAGGCTACCCTTGACTGCTTCTGCCTCCAATAGATTTCCTAAGCACTAGTGTATGAAGGAACAGCTTAAAAAGAGAATCCTAATGTGATTTCTTTATAATGGGTGTGTTCCTTACCTTATCTTAGTGTCTAAACTCTTCTCCATGGCTGCACCCCCAAATAATATTCCCTTACGTGCGAAGGGGTATCTAGAGAGTGGGATAGGTTTAATAACTACCCTAACCCTAATGCGTACTCTAACCATAACCCCTACCCTAACACTAACACGTACCCTAATCCTAACCCGTACCCTAAACCGAGCCCTAACCCTAACCCTAACCCTAACCCATACCCTACGCCGTACCCGCACCCCTCCCCAAACCAGTACCCTAAGCCGTACCCTAAGCCTAACCCTAAGCCTAACCCTAACCCTAGGCTACCCTTGACTGCTTCTGCCTCTAATAGATTTCCTAAGCACTAGTGTTTTAAGGAACAGCTGAAAAAGAGAATGCTAATGTGATTTCTTTATAATGGGTGTGTTCCTTATCTTATCCTAGTGTCTAAACTCTTCTCCATGGCTGAACCCCCAAATAATACTCCTTTACGTGCTAAGGGGTATCTAGAGAGTGGGATAGGTTTAATAACTACCCTAACACTAACGCGTACCCTAACCCTAACCCCTACCCTAACCCTAACACGTACCCTAATCCTATCCCGTACCCTAAACCGATCCCTAACTCTAACACTAACCCTAACCCTAACCCAAACCCATAACCTACGCCGAACCCGTACCCTAAGCCGTACCCTAAGCCTAACCCTAAGCCTAACCCTAACCCTAGGCTACCCTTGACTGCTTCTGCCTCCAATAGATTTCCTAAGCACTAGTGTTTTAAGGAACAGCTTAAAAAGAGAATCCTAATGTGATTTCTTTATAATGGGTGTGTTCCTTATCTTATCCTAGTGTCTAAACTCTTCTCCATGGCTGGACCCCCAAATAATATTCCTTTACGTGCTAAGGGGTATCTAGAGAGTGGGATAGGTTTAATAACTACCCTAACCCTAATGCGTACTCTAACCCTAACCCCTACCCTAACACTAACACGTACCCTAATCCTAATCCGTACCCTAAACCGAGCCCTAACCCTAGCACTAACCCTAATCCAAACCCTAACCCATACCCTACGCCATAACCGAACCCCTCCCCAAACCCGTACCCTAAGCGGTACGCTAAGCCTAACCCTAAGCCTAACCCTAACCCTAGGCTACCCTTGACTGCTTCTGCCTCCAATAGATTTCCTAAGCACTATTGTTTTAAGGAACAGCTTAAAAAGAGAATCCTAATGTGATTTCTTTATAATGGGTGTGTTCCTTATCTTATCCTAGTGTCTAAACTCTTCTCCATGGCTGCACCCTCAAATAATATTCCTTTACGTGCGAAGGGGTATCTAGAGAGTGGGATAGGTTTAATAACTACCCTAACCCTAACGCGTACCCTAACCCTAACCGTAACACGTACCCTAATCCTATCCCGTACCCTAAACCGAGCCCTAACCCTAACACTAACCCTAACCCTAACCCATACCCAACGCCGTACCCGAACCCCTCCCGAAACCCGTACCCTAAGCCGTACCCTAAGCCTAACCCTAAGCCTAACCCTAACCCTTGGCTACCCTTGACTGCTTCTGCCTCCAATAGATTTCCTAAGCACTAGTGTTTTAAGGAACAGCTAAAAAAGAGAATCCTAATGTGATTTCTTTATAATGGGTGTGTTCCTTATCTTATCCTAGTGTCTAAACTCTTCTCCATGGCTGGACCCCCAAATAATATTCCTTTACGTGCTAAGGGGTATCTAGAGAGTGGGATAGGTTTAATAACTACCCTAACCCTAATGCGTACCCTAACCCTAACCCCTACCCTAACCCTAACACGTACCCTAATCCTAACCCGTACCCTAAACCGAGCCCTAACCCTAACACTAACCCTAACCCGAACCCTAACCAATACCCTACGCCGTACCCGAACCCCTCCCCAAACCCGTACCCTAAACCGTACCCTAAGCCTAACCCTAAGCCTAACACTAACCCTAGGCTACCCTTGACTGCTTCTGCCTCCAATAGATTTCCTAAGCACTAGTGTTTTAAGGAACAGCTGAAAAAGAGAATCCTAATGTGATTTCTTTATAATGGGAGTGTTCCTTATCTTATCCTAGTGTCTAAACTCTTCTCCAAGGCTGGACCCCCAAATAATACTCCTTTACGTGCTAAGGGGTATCTAGAGAGTGGGATAGGTTTAATAACTACCCTAACACTAACGCGTACCCTAACCCTAACCCCTACCCTAACCCTAACACGTACCCTAATCCTATCCCGTACCCTAAACCGAGCCCTAAATCTAACACTAACCCTAACCCTAACCCAAACCCATAACCTACGCCGAACCCGTACCCTAAGCCGTACCCTAAGCCTAACCCTAAGCCTAACCCTAACCCTAGGCTACCCTTGACTGCTTCTGCCTCCAATAGATTTCCTAAGCACTAGTGTTTTAAGGAACAGCTTAAAAAGAGAATCCTAATGTGATTTCTTTATAATGGGTGTGTTCCTTATCTTATCCTAGTGTTTAAACTCTTCTCCATGGCTGGACCCACAAATAATATTCCTTTACATGCTAAGGGGTATCTAGAAAGTGGGATAGGTTTAATAACTACCCTAACACTAAAGCGTACCCTAACCCTAACCCCTACCCTAACCCTAACACGTATCCTAATCCTAACCCGTAACCTGAACCGAGCCCTAACCCTAACACTAACCCTAACACTAACCCTAACGCATACCCTACGCCGTACCCGAACCTCTCCCTGAACCCGTACCCTAAGCCGTACCCTAAGCCTAACCCTAAGCCTAACCCTAACCCTATGCTACCCTTGACTGCTTCTGCCTCCAATAGATTTCCTAAGCACTAGTGTTTTAAGGAACAGCTTAAAAAGAGAATCCTAATGTGATTTCTTTATAATGGGTGTGTTCCTTATCTTATCTTAGTGTCTAAACTCTTCTCCATGGCTGCACCCCCAAATAATATTCCCTTACGTGCTGAGGGATATCTAGAGAGTGGGATAGGTTTAATAACTACCCTAACCCTAATGCGTACTCTAACCCTAACCCCTACCCTAACACTAACACGTACCCTAATCCTAACCCGTACCCTAAACCGAGCCCTAACCCTAGCACTAACCCTAATCCAAACCCTAACCCATACCCTACGCCCTACGCGAACCCCTCCCCAAACCCGTACCCTAAGCGGTACGCTAAGCCTAACCCTAAGCCTAACCCTAACCCTAGGCTACCCTTGACTGCTTCTGCCTCCAATAGATTTCCTAAGCACTATTGTTTTAAGGAACAGCTTAAAAAGAGAATCCTAATGTGATTTCTTTATAATGGGTGTGTTCCTTATCTTATCCTAGTGTCTAAACTCTTCTCCATGGCTGCACCCTCAAATAATATTCCTTTACGTGCTAAGGGGTATCTAGAGAGTGGGATAGGTTTAATAACTACCCTAACGCTAACGCGTACCCTAACCCTAACCCCTACCCTAACCCTAACACGTACCCTAATCCTAACCCGTACCCTAAACCGAGGCCTAACCCTAACACTAACCCTAACCCTATCCCATACCCTACGCCGTACCCGCACCCCTCCCCGAACCCGTACCCTAAGCCGTATCCTAAGCCGTACCCTAAGCCAAACCCTAAGCCTAACCCTAACCCTAGGCTACCCTTGACTGCTTCTGCCTCCAATAGATTTCCTAAGCACTAGTGTTTTAAGGAACAGCTTAAAAAGAGAATCCTAATGTGATTTCTTTATAATGGGTGTGTTCCTTATCTTATCCTAGTGCCTAAACTCTTCTCCATGGCTGGATCCCCAAATAATACTCCTTTACGTGCTAAGGGGTATCTAGAGAGTGGGATAGGTTTACTAACTACCCTAACCCTAACGCGTACCCTAACCCTAACCCCTACCCTAACCCTAACACGTACCCTAATCCTAACCCGTACCCTAAACCGAGCCCTGACCCTAACACTAACCCTAACCCTAACCATAACACATACCCTACGCCATACCCGAACCCCTCCCCGAACTCGAACCCTAAGCCGTACCCTAAGCCTAACCCTAAGCCTAACCCTAACCCTTGGCTACCCTTGACTGCTTCTGCCTCCAATAGATTTCCTAAGCACTAGTGTTTTAAGGAACAGCTTAAAAAGAGAATCCTAATGTGATTTCTTTATAATGGGTGTGTTCCTTATCTTATCCTAGTATCTAAACTCTTCTCCATGGCTGGACCCCCAAATAATATTCCTTTACGTGCTAAGGGGTATCTAGAGAGTGGGATAGGTTTAATAACTACCCTAACCCTAACGCGTACCCTAACCCTAACCCCTACCCTAACCCTAACACGTACCCTAATCCTAACCCGTACTCTAAACCGAGCCCTAACCCTAACACTAACCCTAACGCTTACCCATACCCTACGCCGTACCCGCACCCCTCACCTAACCCGTACCCTAAGCCGTACCCTAAGCCTAACCCTAAGCCTAACCCTAACCCTAGGCTACCCTTGACTGCTTCTGCCTCCAATAGATTTCCTAAGCACTAGTGTTTTAAGGAACAGCTTAAAAAGAGAATCCTAATGTGATTTCTTTATAATGGGTGTGTTCCTTATCTTATCCTAGTGCCTAAACTCTTCTCCATGGCTGGATCCCCAAATAATACTCCTTTACGTGCTAAGGGGTATCTAGAGAGTGGGATAGGTTTACTAACTACCCTAACCCTAACGCGTACCCTAAACCTAACCCCTACCCTAACCCTAACACGTACCCTAATCCTAACCCGTACCCTAAACCGAGCCCTGACCCTAACAGTAACCCTAACCCTAACCATAACACATACCCTACGCCGTACCCGAACCCTTCCCCGAACCCGCACCCTAAGCCGTACCCTAAGCCTAACCCTAAGCCTAACCCTAACCCTTGGCTACCCTTGACTGCTTCTGCCTCCAATAGATTTCTTAAGCACTAGTGTTTTAAGGAACAGCTTAAAAAGAGAATTCTAATGTGATTTCTTTATAATGGGTGTGTTCCTTATCTTATCCTAGTGTCTAAACTCTTCTCCATGGCTGGACCCCCAAATAATATTCCTTTACGTGCTAAGGGGTATCTAGAGAGTGGGATAGGTTTACTAACTACCCTAACCCTAAAGCGTACCCTAACCCTAACCCCTACCCTAACCCTAACATGTACCCTAATCCTAACCCTTACCCTAAACCGAGCCGTAACCTTAACACTAACCCTAACCCTAACCCTAACACATACCCTACGCTGTACCCGAACCCCTCCCCGAACCCGTACCCTAAGCCGTACCCTAAGCCTAACCCTAAGCCTAACCCTATCCCTAGGCTACCCTTGACTGCTTCTGCCTCCAATAGATTTCCTAAGCACTAGTGTTTTAAGGAACAGCTTAAAAAGAGAATCCTAATGTGATTTCTTTATAATGGGTGTGTTCCTTATCTTATCCTAGTGTCTAAACTCTTCTCCATGGCTGGACCCCCAAATAATATTCCTTTACGTGCTAAGGGGTATCTAGAGAGTGGGATAGGTTTAATAACTACCCTAACCCTAACGCGTACCCTAACCCTAACCCCTACCCTAACCCTAACACGTACCCTAATCCTAACCCGTACCCTAAACCGAGCCCTAACCCTAACACTAACCCTAACCGTAACCCATACCCTACGCTGTACCCGCACCCCTCACCTAACCCGTACCCTAAGCCTTACCCTAAGCCTAACCCTAAGCCTAACCCTAACCCTAGGCTACCCTTGACTGCTTCTGCCTCCAATAGATTTCCTAAGCACTAGTGTTTTAAGGAAGAGCTTAAAAAGAGAATCCTAATGTGATTTCTTTATAATGGGTGTGTTCCTTATTTATCCTAGTGTCTAAACTCTTCTCCATGGCTGGACCCCCAAATAATATTCCTTTACGTGCTAAGGGGTATCTAGAAAGTGGGATAGGTTTAATAACTACCCTAACCCTAAAGCGTACCCTAACCCTAACCCCTACCCTAACCCTAACACGTATCCTAATCCTAACCCGTACCTGAACCGAGCCCTAACCCTAACACTAACCCTAACACTAACCCTAACGCATACCCTACGCCGTACCCGAACCCCTCCCTGAACCCGTACCCTAAGCCGTACCCTAAGCCTAACCCTAAGCCTAACCCTAACCCTACGCTACCCTTGACTGCTTCTGCCTCCAATAGATTTCCTAAGCACTAGTGTTTTAAGGAACAGCTTAAAAAGAGAATCCTAATGTGATTTCTTTATAATGGGTGTGTTCCTTATCTTATCTTAGTGTCTAAACTCTTCTCCATGGCTGCACCCCCAAATAATATTCCCTTACGTACTGAGGGGTATCTAGAGAGTGGGATAGGTTTAATAACTACCCTAACCCTAATGCGTACTCTAACCCTAACCCCTACCCTAACCCTAACACGTACCCTAATCCTAACCCGTACCCTAAACCGAGCCCTAACCCTAACACTAACCCTAACCCTAACCCTAACCCATACCCTACGCCGTACCCACACCCCTCCCCGAACCCGTACCCTAAGCCGTATCCTAAGCCGAACCCTAAGCCTAACCCTAAACCTAGGCTACCCTTGACTGCTTCTGCCTCCAATAGATTTCCTAAGCACTAGTGTTTTAAGGAACAGCTTAAAAAGAGAATCCTAATGTGATTTCTTTATAATGGGTGTGTTCCTTATCTTATCCTAGTGCCTAAACTCTTCTCCATGGCTGGATTCCCAAATAATACTCCTTTACGTGCTAAGGGGTATCTAGAGAGTGGGATAGGTTTACTAACTACCCTAACCCTAACGCGTACCCTAACCCTAACCCCTACCCTAACCCTAACACGTACCCTAATCCTAACCCGTACCCTAAACCGAGCCCTAACCCTAACACTAACCCTAACCCTAACCATAACACATACCCTACGCCGTACCCGAACTCCTCCCCGAACCCGAACCCTAAGCCGTACCCTAAGCCTAACCCTAAGCCTAACCCTAACCCTAGGCTACCCTTGACTGCTTCTGCCTCCAATAGATTTCCTAAGCACTAGTGTTTTAAGGAACAGCTTAAAATAGAATCCTAATATGATTTCTTTATAATGGGTGTGTTCCTTATCTTATCCTAGTGTCTAAACTCTTCTCCATGGCTGGACCCCCAAATAATATTCCTTTACGTGCTAAGGGGTATCTAGATAGTGGGATAGGTTTAATAACTACCCTAACCCTAACGCGTACCCTAACCCTAACCCCTACCCTAACCCTAACACGTACCCTAATCCTAACCCGTACCCTAAACCGAGCCCTAACCCTAACACTAACCCTAACCCTAACCCTAACCCATACCCTACGCCGTACCCGCACCCCTCACCGAACCCGTACCCTAAGCCGTACCCTAAGCCTAACCCTAAGCCTAACCCTAGCCCTAGGCTACCCTTGACTGCTTCTGCCTCCAATAGATTTCCTAAGCACTAGTGTTTTAAGGAACAGCTTAAAAAGAGAATCCTAATGTGATTTCTTTATAATGGGTGTGTTCCTTATCTTATCCTAGTGCCTAAACTCTTCTCCATGGCTGGATCCCCAAATAATACTCCTTTACGTGCTAAGGGGTATCTAGAGAGTGGGATAGGTTTACTAACTACCCTAACCCTAATGCGTACCCTAACCCTAACCCCTACCCTAACCCTAACACGTACCCTAATCCTAACCCGTACCCTAAACCGAGCCCTAACCCTAACACTAACCCTAACCCTAACCATAACACATACCCTACGCCGTACCCGAACCCCTCCCCGAACCCGAACCCTAAGCCGTACCCTAAGCCTAACCCTAAGCCTAACCCTAACCCTAGGCTACCCTTGACTGCTTCTGCCTCCAATAGATTTCCTAAGCACTAGTGTTTTAAGGAACAGCTTAAAATAGAATCCTAATGTGATTTCTTTATAATGGGTGTGTTCCTTATCTTATCCTAGTGTCTAAACTCTTCTCCATGGCTGGACCCCCAAATAATATTCCTTTCCGTGCTAAGGGGTATCTAGAGAGAGGGATAGGTTTAATAACTACCCTAACCCTAACGTGTACCCTAACCCTAACCCCAACCCTAACCCTAACACGTACCCTAATCCTAACCCGTACCCTAAACCGAGCCCTAACCCTAACACTAACCCTAACCCTAACCCTAACCCATACCCTACGCCGTACCCGCACCCCTCCCCGAACCCGTACCCTAAGCCGTATCCTAAGCCGAACCCTAAGCCTAACCCTAAACCTAGGCTACCCTTGACTGCTTCTGCCTCCAATAGATTTCCTAAGCACTAGTGTTTTAAGGAACAGCTTAAAAAGAGAATCCTAATGTGATTTCTTTATAATGGGTGTGTTCCTTATCTTATCCTAGTGCCTAAACTCTTCTCCATGGCTGGATCCCCAAATAATACTCCTTTACGTGCTAAGGGGTATCTAGAGAGTGGGATAGGTTTACTAACTACCCTAAACCTAACGCGTACCCTAACCCTAACCCCTACCCTAACCCTAACACGTACCCTAATCCTAACCCGTACCCTAAACTGAGCCCTAACCCTAACACTAACCCTAACCCTAACCATAACACATACCCTACGCCGTACCCGAACCCCTCCCCGAACCCGAACCCTAAACCGTACCCTAAGCCTAACCCTAAGCCTAACCCTAACCCTAGGCTACCCTTGACTGCTTCTGCCTCCAATAGATTTCCTAAGCACTAGTGTTTTAAGGAACAGCTTAAAATAGAATCCTAATGTGATTTCTTTATAATGGGTGTGTTCCTTATCTTATCCTAGTGTCTAAACTCTTCTCCATGGCTGGACCCCCAAATAATATTCCTTTACGTGCTAAGGGGTATCTAGAGAGTGGGATAGGTTTAATAACTACCCTAACCCTAACGCGTACCCTAACCCTAACCCCTACCCTAACCGTAACACGTACCCTAATCCTAACCCGTACCCTAAACCGAGCCCTAACCCTAACACTAACCCTAACCCTAACCCTAACCCATACCCTACGCCGTACCCGCACCCCTCACCGAACCCGTACCCTAAGCCGTACCCTAAGCCTAACCCTAAGCCTAACCCTAACCCTAGGCTACCGTTGACTGCTTCTGCCTCCAATAGATTTCCTAAGCAGTAGTGTTTTAAGGAACAGCTTAAAAAGAGAATCCTAATGTGATTTCTTTATAATGGGTGTGTTCCTTATCTTATCTTAGTGTCAAAACTCTTCTCCATGGCTGCACCCCCAAATAATATTCCCTTACGTGCTAAGGGGTATCTAGAGAGTGGGATAGGTTTAATAACTACCCTAACCCTAATGCGTACTCTAACCCTAACCCCTACCCTAACCCTAACACGTACCCTAATCCTAACCCGTACCCTAAACCGAGCCCTAACCCTAACACTAACCCTAACCCTAACCATAACACATACCCTACGCCGTACCCGAACCCCTCCCCGAACCCGTACCCTAAGCCGTACCCTAAGCCTAACCCTAAGCCTAACCCTAACCCTAGGCTACCCTTGACTGCTTCTGCCTCCAATAGATTTCCTAAGCACTAGTGTATGAAGGAACAGCTTAAAAAGAGAATCATAATGTGATTTCTTTATAATGGGTGTGTTCCTTACCTTATCTTAGTGTCTAAACTCTTCTCCATGGCTGCACCCCCAAATAATATTCCCTTACGTGCGAAGGGGTATCTAGAGAGTGGGATAGGTTTAATAACTACCCTAACCCTAATGCGTACTCTAACCATAACCCCTACCCTAACACTAACACGTACCCTAATCCTAACCCGTACCCTAAACCGAGCCCTAACCCTAACCCTAACCCTAACCCATACCCTACGCCGTACCCGCACCCCTCCCCAAACCCGTACCCTAAGCCGTACCCTAAGCCTAACCCTAAGCCTAACCCTAACCCTAGGCTACCCTTGACTGCTTCTGCCTCTAATAGATTTCCTAAGCACTAGTGTTTTAAGGAACAGCTGAAAAAGAGAATCCTAATGTGATTTCTTTATAATGGGTGTGTTCCTTATCTTATCCTAGTGTCTAAACTCTTCTCCATGGCTGGACCCCCAAATAATACTCCTTTACGTGCTAAGGGGTATCTAGAGAGTGGGATAGGTTTAATAACTACCCTAACACTAACGCGTACCCTAACCCTAACCCCTACCCTAACCCTAACACGTACCCTAATCCTAACCCGTACCCTAAACCGAGCCCTAACCCTAACACTAACCCTAACCCTAACCCTAACCCATACCCTACGCCGTACCCGCACCCCTCACCGAACCCGTACCCTAAGCCGTACACTAAGCCTAACCCTAAGCCTAACCCTAACCCTAGGCTACCCTTGACTGCTTCTGCCTCCAATAGATTTCCTAAGCACTAGTGTTTTAAGGAACAGCTTAAAAAGAGAATCCTAATGTGATTTCTTTATAATGGGTGTGTTCCTTACCTTATCTTAGTGTCAAAACTCTTCTCCATGGCTGCACCCCCAAATAATATTCCCTTACGTGCTAAGGGGTATCTAGAGAGTGGGATAGGTTTAATAACTACCCTAACCCTAATGCGTACTCTAACCCTAACCCCTACCCTAACCCTAACACGTACCCTAATCCTAACCCGTACCCTAAACCGAGCGCTAACCCTAACACTAACCCTAACCCTAACCATAACACATACCCTACGCCGTACCCGAACCCCTCCCCGAACCCGTACCCTAAGCCGTACCCTAAGCCTAACCCTAAGCCTAACCCTAACCCTAGGCTACCCTTGACTGCTTCTGCCTCCAATAGATTTCCTAAGCACTAGTGTATGAAGGAACAGCTTAAAAAGAGAATCCTAATGTGATTTCTTTATAATGGGTGTGTTCCTTACCTTATCTTAGTGTCTAAACTCTTCTCCATGGCTGCACCCCCAAATAATATTCCCTTACGTGCGAAGGGGTATCTAGAGAGTGGGATAGGTTTAATAACTACCCTAACCCTAATGCGTACTCTAACCATAACCCCTACCCTAACACTAACACGTACCCTAATCCTAACCCGTACCCTAAACCGAGCCCTAACCCTAACCCTAACCCTAACCCATACCCTACGCCGTACCCGCACCCCTCCCCAAACCAGTACCCTAAGCCGTACCCTAAGCCTAACCCTAAGCCTAACCCTAACCCTAGGCTACCCTTGACTGCTTCTGCCTCTAATAGATTTCCTAAGCACTAGTGTTTTAAGGAACAGCTGAAAAAGAGAATGCTAATGTGATTTCTTTATAATGGGTGTGTTCCTTATCTTATCCTAGTGTCTAAACTCTTCTCCATGGCTGAACCCCCAAATAATACTCCTTTACGTGCTAAGGGGTATCTAGAGAGTGGGATAGGTTTAATAACTACCCTAACACTAACGCGTACCCTAACCCTAACCCCTACCCTAACCCTAACACGTACCCTAATCCTATCCCGTACCCTAAACCGATCCCTAACTCTAACACTAACCCTAACCCTAACCCAAACCCATAACCTACGCCGAACCCGTACCCTAAGCCGTACCCTAAGCCTAACCCTAAGCCTAACCCTAACCCTAGGCTACCCTTGACTGCTTCTGCCTCCAATAGATTTCCTAAGCACTAGTGTTTTAAGGAACAGCTTAAAAAGAGAATCCTAATGTGATTTCTTTATAATGGGTGTGTTCCTTATCTTATCCTAGTGTCTAAACTCTTCTCCATGGCTGGACCCCCAAATAATATTCCTTTACGTGCTAAGGGGTATCTAGAGAGTGGGATAGGTTTAATAACTACCCTAACCCTAATGCGTACTCTAACCCTAACCCCTACCCTAACACTAACACGTACCCTAATCCTAATCCGTACCCTAAACCGAGCCCTAACCCTATCACTAACCCTAATCCAAACCCTAACCCATACCCTACGCCGTAACCGAACCCCTCCCCAAACCCGTACCCTAAGCGGTACGCTAAGCCTAACCCTAAGCCTAACCCTAACCCTAGGCTACCCTTGACTGCTTCTGCCTCCAATAGATTTCCTAAGCACTATTGTTTTAAGGAACAGCTTAAAAAGAGAATCCTAATGTGATTTCTTTATAATGGGTGTGTTCCTTATCTTATCCTAGTGTCTAAACTCTTCTCCATGGCTGCACCCTCAAATAATATTCCTTTACGTGCGAAGGGGTATCTAGAGAGTGGGATAAGTTTAATAACTACCCTAACCCTAACGCGTACCCTAACCCTAACCCTAACACGTACCCTAATCCTATCCCGTACCCTAAACCGAGCCCTAACCCTAACACTAACCCTAACCCTAACCCTAACCCATACCCAACGCCGTACCCGAACCCCTCCCGAAACCCGTACCCTAAGCCGTACCCTAAGCCTAACCCTAAGCCTAACCCTAACCCTTGGCTACCCTTGACTGCTTCTGCCTCCAATAGATTTCCTAAGCACTAGTGTTTTAAGGAACAGCTAAAAAAGAGAATCCTAATGTGATTTCTTTATAATGGGTGTGTTCCTTATCTTATCCTAGTGTCTAAACTCTTCTCCATGGCTGGACCCCCAAATAATATTCCTTTACGTGCTAAGGGGTATCTAGAGAGTGGGATAGGTTTAATAACTACCCTAACCCTAATGCGTACCCTAACCCTAACCCCTACCCTAACCCTAACAGGTACCCTAATCCTAACCCGTACCCTAAACCGAGCCCTAACCCTAACACTAACCCTAACCCGAACCCTAACCAATACCCTACGCCGTACCCGAACCCCTCCCCAAACCCGTACCCTAATCCGTACCCTAAGCCTAACCCTAAGCCTAACACTAACCCTAGGCTACCCTTGACTGCCTCTGCCTCCAATAGATTTCCTAAGCACTAGTGTTTTAAGGAACAGCTGAAAAAGAGAATCCTAATGTGATTTCTTTATAATGGGAGTGTTCCTTATCTTATCCTAGTGTCTAAACTCTTCTCCAAGGCTGGACCCCCAAATAATACTCCTTTACGTGCTAAGGGGTATCTAGAGAGTGGGATAGGTTTAATAACTACCCTAACACTAACGCGTACCCTAACCCTAACCCCTACCCTAACCCTAACACGTACCCTAATCCTATCCCGTACCCTAAACCGAGCCCTAAATCTAACACTAACCCTAACCCTAACCCAAACCCATAACCTACGCCGAACCCGTACCCTAAGCCGTACCCTAAGCCTAACCCTAAGCCTAACCCTAACCCTAGGCTACCCTTGACTGCTTCTGCCTCCAATAGATTTCCTAAGCACTAGTGTTTTAAGGAACAGCTTAAAAAGAGAATCCTAATGTGATTTCTTTATAATGGGTGTGTTCCTTATCTTATCCTAGTGTCTAAACTCTTCTCCATGGCTGCACCCTCAAATAATATTCCTTTACGTGCTAAGGGGTATCTAGAGAGTGGGATAGGTTTAATAACTACCCTAACGCTAATGCGTACCCTAACCCTAACCCCTACCCTAACCCTAACACGTACCCTAATCCTAACCCGTACCCTAAACCGAGGCCTAACCCTAACACTAACCCTAACCCTAACCCATACCCTACGCCGTACCCGCACCCCTCCCCGAACCCGTAGCCTAAGCCGTATCCTAAGCCGTACCCTAAGCCAAACCCTAAGCCTAACCCTAACCCTAGGCTACCCTTGACTGCTTCTGCCTCCAATAGATTTCCTAAGCACTAGTGTTTTAAGGAACAGCTTAAAAAGAGAATCCTAATGTGATTTCTTTATAATGGGTGTGTTCCTTATCTTATCCTAGTGCCTAAACTCTTCTCCATGGCTGGATCCCCAAATAATACTCCTTTACGTGCTAAGGGGTATCTAGAGAGTGGGATAGGTTTACTAACTACCCTAACCCTAACGCGTACCCTAACCCTAACCCCTACCCTAACCCTAACACGTACCCTAATCCTAACCCGTACCCTAAACCGAGCCCTGACCCTAACACTAACCCTAACCCTAACCATAACACATACCCTACGCCATACCCGAACCCCTCCCCGAACTCGAACCCTAAGCCGTACCCTAAGCCTAACCCTAAGCCTAACCCTAACCCTTGGCTACCCTTGACTGCTTCTGCCTCCAATAGATTTCCTAAGCACTAGTGTTTTAAGGAACAGCTTAAAAAGAGAATCCTAATGTGATTTCTTTATAATGGGTGTGTTCCTTATCTTATCCTAGTGTCTAAACTCTTCTCCATGGCTGGACCCCCAAATAATATTCCTTTACGTGCTAAGGGGTATCTAGAGAGTGGGATAGGTTTAATAACTACCCTAACCCTAACGCGTACCCTAACCCTAACCCCTACCCTAACCCTAACACGTACCCTAATCCTAACCCGTACTCTAAACCGAGCCCTAACCCTAACACTAACCCTAACGCTTACCCATACCCTACGCCGTACCCGCACCCCTCACCTAACCCGTACCCTAAGCCGTACCCTAAGCCTAACCCTAAGCCTAACCCTAACCCTAGGCTACCCTTGACTGCTTCTGCCTCCAATAGATTTCCTAAGCACTAGTGTTTTAAGGAACAGCTTAAAAAGAGAATCCTAATGTGATTTCTTTATAATGGGTGTGTTCCTTATCTTATCCTAGTGCCTAAACTCTTCTCCATGGCTGGATCCCCAAATAATACTCCTTTACGTGCTAAGGGGTATCTAGAGAGTGGGATACGTTTACTAACTACCCTAACCCTAACGCGTACCCTAAACCTAACCCCTACCCTAACCCTAACACGTACCCTAATCCTAACCCGTACCCTAAACCGAGCCCTGACCCTAACAGTAACCCTAACCCTAACCATAACACATACCCTACGCCGTACCCGAACCCTTCCCCGAACCCGCACCCTAAGCCGTACCCTAAGCCTAACCCTAAGCCTAACCCTAACCCTTGGCTACCCTTGACTGCTTCTGCCTCCAATAGATTTCCTAAGCACTAGTGTTTTAAGGAACAGCTTAAAAAGAGAATTCTAATGTGATTTCTTTATAATGGGTGTGTTCCTTATCTTATCCTAGTGTCTAAACTCTTCTCCATGGCTGGACCCCCAAATAATATTCCTTTACGTGCTAAGGGGTATCTAGAGAGTGGGATAGGTTTACTAACTACCCTAACCCTAAAGCGTACCCTAACCCTAACCCCTACCCTAACCCTAACATGTACCCTAATCCTAACCCTTACCCTAAACCGAGCCGTAACCTTAACACTAACCCTAACCCTAACCCTAACACATACCCTACGCTGTACCCGAACCCCTCCCCGAACCCGTACCCTAAGCCGTACCCTAAGCCTAACCCTAAGCCTAACCCTATCCCTAGGCTACCCTTGACTGCTTCTGCCTCCAATAGATTTCCTAAGCACTAGTGTTTTAAGGAACAGCTTAAAAAGAGAATCCTAATGTGATTTCTTTATAATGGGTGTGTTCCTTATCTTATCCTAGTGTCTAAACTCTTCTCCATGGCTGGACCCCCAAATAATATTCCTTTACGTGCTAAGGGGTATCTAGAGAGTGGGATAGGTTTAATAACTACCCTAACCCTAACGCGTACCCTAACCCTAACCCCTACCCTAACCCTAAAACGTACCCTAATCCTAACCCGTACCCTAAACCGAGCCCTAACCCTAACCCTAACCCTAACCCATACCCTACGCCGTACCCGCACCCCTCCCCAAACCCGTACCCTAAGCCGTACCCTAAGCCTAACCCTAAGCCTAACCCTAACCCTAGGCTACCCTTGACTGCTTCTGCCTCTAATAGATTTCCTAAGCACTAGTGTTTTAAGGAACAGCTGAAAAAGAGAATCCTAATGTGATTTCTTTATAATGGGTGTGTTCCTTATCTTATCCTAGTGTCTAAACTCTTCTCCATGGCTGGACCCCCAAATAATACTCCTTTACGTGCTAAGGGGTATCTAGAGAGTGGGATAGGTTTAATAACTACCCTAACACTAACGCGTACCCTAACCCTAACCCCTACCCTAACCCTAACACGTACCCTAATCCTAACCCGTACCCTAAACCGAGCCCTAACCCTAACACTAACCCTAACCCTAACCCTAACCCATACCCTACGCCGTACCCGCACCCCTCACCGAACCCGTACCCTAAGCCGTACACTAAGCCTAACCCTAAGCCTAACCCTAACCCTAGGCTACCCTTGACTGCTTCTGCCTCCAATAGATTTCCTAAGCACTAGTGTTTTAAGGAACAGCTTAAAAAGAGAATCCTAATGTGATTTCTTTATAATGGGTGTGTTCCTTACCTTATCTTAGTGTCAAAACTCTTCTCCATGGCTGCACCCCCAAATAATATTCCCTTACGTGCTAAGGGGTATCTAGAGAGTGGGATAGGTTTAATAACTACCCTAACCCTAATGCGTACTCTAACCCTAACCCCTACCCTAACCCTAACACGTACCCTAATCCTAACCCGTACCCTAAACCGAGCCCTAACCCTAACACTAACCCTAACCCTAACCATAACACATACCCTACGCCGTACCCGAACCCCTCCCCGAACCCGTACCCTAAGCCGTACCCTAAGCCTAACCCTAAGCCTAACCCTAACCCTAGGCTACCCTTGACTGCTTCTGCCTCCAATAGATTTCCTAAGCACTAGTGTATGAAGGAACAGCTTAAAAAGAGAATCCTAATGTGATTTCTTTATAATGGGTGTGTTCCTTACCTTATCTTAGTGTCTAAACTCTTCTCCATGGCTGCACCCCCAAATAATATTCCCTTACGTGCGAAGGGGTATCTAGAGAGTGGGATAGGTTTAATAACTACCCTAACCCTAATGCGTACTCTAACCATAACCCCTACCCTAACACTAACACGTACCCTAATCCTAACCCGTACCCTAAACCGAGCCCTAACCCTAACCCTAACCCTAACCCATACCCTACGCCGTACCCGCACCCCTCCCCAAACCAGTACCCTAAGCCGTACCCTAAGCCTAACCCTAAGCCTAACCCTAACCCTAGGCTACCCTTGACTGCTTCTGCCTCTAATAGATTTCCTAAGCACTAGTGTTTTAAGGAACAGCTGAAAAAGAGAATGCTAATGTGATTTCTTTATAATGGGTGTGTTCCTTATCTTATCCTAGTGTCTAAACTCTTCTCCATGGCTGAACCCCCAAATAATACTCCTTTACGTGCTAAGGGGTATCTAGAGAGTGGGATAGGTTTAATAACTACCCTAACACTAACGCGTACCCTAACCCTAACCCCTACCCTAACCCTAACACGTACCCTAATCCTATCCCGTACCCTAAACCGATCCCTAACTCTAACACTAACCCTAACCCTAACCCAAACCCATAACCTACGCCGAACCCGTACCCTAAGCCGTACCCTAAGCCTAACCCTAAGCCTAACCCTAACCCTAGGCTACCCTTGACTGCTTCTGCCTCCAATAGATTTCCTAAGCACTAGTGTTTTAAGGAACAGCTTAAAAAGAGAATCCTAATGTGATTTCTTTATAATGGGTGTGTTCCTTATCTTATCCTAGTGTCTAAACTCTTCTCCATGGCTGGACCCCCAAATAATATTCCTTTACGTGCTAAGGGGTATCTAGAGAGTGGGATAGGTTTAATAACTACCCTAACCCTAATGCGTACTCTAACCCTAACCCCTACCCTAACACTAACACGTACCCTAATCCTAATCCGTACCCTAAACCGAGCCCTAACCCTAGCACTAACCCTAATCCAAACCCTAACCCATACCCTACGCCGTAACCGAACCCCTCCCCAAACCCGTACCCTAAGCGGTACGCTAAGCCTAACCCTAAGCCTAACCCTAACCCTAGGCTACCCTTGACTGCTTCTGCCTCCAATAGATTTCCTAAGCACTATTGTTTTAAGGAACAGCTTAAAAAGAGAATCCTAATGTGATTTCTTTATAATGGGTGTGTTCCTTATCTTATCCTAGTGTCTAAACTCTTCTCCATGGCTGCACCCTCAAATAATATTCCTTTACGTGCGAAGGGGTATCTAGAGAGTGGGATAAGTTTAATAACTACCCTAACCCTAACGCGTACCCTAACCCTAACCCTAACACGTACCCTAATCCTATCCCGTACCCTAAACCGAGCCCTAACCCTAACACTAACCCTAACCCTAACCCTAACCCATACCCAACGCCGTACCCGAACCCCTCCCGAAACCCGTACCCTAAGCCGTACCCTAAGCCTAACCCTAAGCCTAACCCTAACCCTTGGCTACCCTTGACTGCTTCTGCCTCCAATAGATTTCCTAAGCACTAGTGTTTTAAGGAACAGCTAAAAAAGAGAATCCTAATGTGATTTCTTTATAATGGGTGTGTTCCTTATCTTATCCTAGTGTCTAAACTCTTCTCCATGGCTGGACCCCCAAATAATATTCCTTTACGTGCTAAGGGGTATCTAGAGAGTGGGATAGGTTTAATAACTACCCTAACCCTAATGCGTACCCTAACCCTAACCCCTACCCTAACCCTAACAGGTACCCTAATCCTAACCCGTACCCTAAACCGAGCCCTAACCCTAACACTAACCCTAACCCGAACCCTAACCAATACCCTACGCCGTACCCGAACCCCTCCCCAAACCCGTACCCTAATCCGTACCCTAAGCCTAACCCTAACCCTAACACTAACCCTAGGCTACCCTTGACTGCCTCTGCCTCCAATAGATTTCCTAAGCACTAGTGTTTTAAGGAACAGCTGAAAAAGAGAATCCTAATGTGATTTCTTTATAATGGGAGTGTTCCTTATCTTATCCTAGTGTCTAAACTCTTCTCCAAGGCTGGACCCCCAAATAATACTCCTTTACGTGCTAAGGGGTATCTAGAGAGTGGGATAGGTTTAATAACTACCCTAACACTAACG
Source organism: Balaenoptera ricei (assembly GCF_028023285.1). Classification (NCBI taxonomy): domain Eukaryota; kingdom Metazoa; phylum Chordata; class Mammalia; order Artiodactyla; family Balaenopteridae; genus Balaenoptera; species Balaenoptera ricei. Next base: position 46,880,801 of record NC_082642.1, on the reverse strand, counting down.
CGTACCCTAACCCTAACCCCTACCCTAACCCTAACACGTACCCTAATCCTATCCCGTACCCTAAACCGAGCCCTAAATCTAACACTAACCCTAACCCTAACCCAAACCCATAACCTACGCCGAACCCGTACCCTAAGCCGTACCCTAAGCCTAACCCTAAGCCTAACCCTAACCCTAGGCTACCCTTGACTGCTTCTGCCTCCAATAGATTTCCTAAGCACTAGTGTTTTAAGGAACAGCTTAAAAAGAGAATCCTAATGTGATTTCTTTATAATGGGTGTGTTCCTTATCTTATCCTAGTGTTTAAACTCTTCTCCATGGCTGGACCCACAAATAATATTCCTTTACATGCTAAGGGGTATCTAGAAAGTGGGATAGGTTTAATAACTACCCTAACACTAAAGCGTACCCTAACCCTAACCCCTACCCTAACCCTAACACGTATCCTAATCCTAACCCGTACCCTGAACCGAGCCCTAACCCTAACACTAACCCTAACACTAACCCTAACGCATACCCTACGCCGTACCCGAACCTCTCCCTGAACCCGTACCCTAAGCCGTACCCTAAGCCTAACCCTAAGCCTAACCCTAACCCTATGCTACCCTTGACTGCTTCTGCCTCCAATAGATTTCCTAAGCACTAGTGTTTTAAGGAACAGCTTAAAAAGAGAATCCTAATGTGATTTCTTTATAATGGGTGTGTTCCTTATCTTATCTTAGTGTCTAAACTCTTCTCCATGGCTGCACCCCCAAATAATATTCCCTTACGTGCTGAGGGATATCTAGAGAGTGGGATAGGTTTAATAACTACCCTAACCCTAATGCGTACTCTAACCCTAACCCCTACCCTAACACTAACACGTACCCTAATCCTAACCCGTACCCTAAACCGAGCCCTAACCCTAGCACTAACCCTAATCCAAACCCTAACCCATACCCTACGCCCTACGCGAACCCCTCCCCAAACCCGTACCCTAAGCGGTACGCTAAGCCTAACCCTAAGCCTAACCCTAACCCTAGGCTACCCTTGACTGCTTCTGCCTCCAATAGATTTCCTAAGCACTATTGTTTTAAGGAACAGCTTAAAAAGAGAATCCTAATGTGATTTCTTTATAATGGGTGTGTTCCTTATCTTATCCTAGTGTCTAAACTCTTCTCCATGGCTGCACCCTCAAATAATATTCCTTTACGTGCTAAGGGGTATCTAGAGAGTGGGATAGGTTTAATAACTACCCTAACGCTAATGCGTACCCTAACCCTAACCCCTACCCTAACCCTAACACGTACCCTAATCCTAACCCGTACCCTAAACCGAGGCCTAACCCTAACACTAACCCTAACCCTAACCCATACCCTACGCCGTACCCGCACCCCTCCCCGAACCCGTACCCTAAGCCGTATCCTAAGCCGTACCCTAAGCCAAACCCTAAGCCTAACCCTAACCCTAGGCTACCCTTGACTGCTTCTGCCTCCAATAGATTTCCTAAGCACTAGTGTTTTAAGGAACAGCTTAAAAAGAGAATCCTAATGTGATTTCTTTATAATGGGTGTGTTCCTTATCTTATCCTAGTGCCTAAACTCTTCTCCATGGCTGGATCCCCAAATAATACTCCTTTACGTGCTAAGGGGTATCTAGAGAGTGGGATAGGTTTACTAACTACCCTAACCCTAACGCGTACCCTAACCCTAACCCCTACCCTAACCCTAACACGTACCCTAATCCTAACCCGTACCCTAAACCGAGCCCTGACCCTAACACTAACCCTAACCCTAACCATAACACATACCCTACGCCATACCCGAACCCCTCCCCGAACTCGAACCCTAAGCCGTACCCTAAGCCTAACCCTAAGCCTAACCCTAACCCTTGGCTACCCTTGACTGCTTCTGCCTCCAATAGATTTCCTAAGCACTAGTGTTTTAAGGAACAGCTTAAAAAGAGAATCCTAATGTGATTTCTTTATAATGGGTGTGTTCCTTATCTTATCCTAGTGTCTAAACTCTTCTCCATGGCTGGACCCCCAAATAATATTCCTTTACGTGCTAAGGGGTATCTAGAGAGTGGGATAGGTTTAATAACTACCCTAACCCTAACGCGTACCCTAACCCTAACCCCTACCCTAACCCTAACACGTACCCTAATCCTAACCCGTACTCTAAACCGAGCCCTAACCCTAACACTAACCCTAACGCTTACCCATACCCTACGCCGTACCCGCACCCCTCACCTAACCCGTACCCTAAGCCGTACCCTAAGCCTAACCCTAAGCCTAACCCTAACCCTAGGCTACCCTTGACTGCTTCTGCCTCCAATAGATTTCCTAAGCACTAGTGTTTTAAGGAACAGCTTAAAAAGAGAATCCTAATGTGATTTCTTTATAATGGGTGTGTTCCTTATCTTATCCTAGTGCCTAAACTCTTCTCCATGGCTGGATCCCCAAATAATACTCCTTTACGTGCTAAGGGGTATCTAGAGAGTGGGATACGTTTACTAACTACCCTAACCCTAACGCGTACCCTAAACCTAACCCCTACCCTAACCCTAACACGTACCCTAATCCTAACCCGTACCCTAAACCGAGCCCTGACCCTAACAGTAACCCTAACCCTAACCATAACACATACCCTACGCCGTACCCGAACCCTTCCCCGAACCCGCACCCTAAGCCGTACCCTAAGCCTAACCCTAAGCCTAACCCTAACCCTTGGCTACCCTTGACTGCTTCTGCCTCCAATAGATTTCCTAAGCACTAGTGTTTTAAGGAACAGCTTAAAAAGAGAATTCTAATGTGATTTCTTTATAATGGGTGTGTTCCTTATCTTATCCTAGTGTCTAAACTCTTCTCCATGGCTGGACCCCCAAATAATATTCCTTTACGTGCTAAGGGGTATCTAGAGAGTGGGATAGGTTTACTAACTACCCTAACCCTAAAGCGTACCCTAACCCTAACCCCTACCCTAACCCTAACATGTACCCTAATCCTAACCCTTACCCTAAACCGAGCCGTAACCTTAACACTAACCCTAACCCTAACCCTAACACATACCCTACGCTGTACCCGAACCCCTCCCCGAACCCGTACCCTAAGCCGTACCCTAAGCCTAACCCTAAGCCTAACCCTATCCCTAGGCTACCCTTGACTGCTTCTGCCTCCAATAGATTTCCTAAGCACTAGTGTTTTAAGGAACAGCTTAAAAAGAGAATCCTAATGTGATTTCTTTATAATGGGTGTGTTCCTTATCTTATCCTAGTGTCTAAACTCTTCTCCATGGCTGGACCCCCAAATAATATTCCTTTACGTGCTAAGGGGTATCTAGAGAGTGGGATAGGTTTAATAACTACCCTAACCCTAACGCGTACCCTAACCCTAACCCCTACCCTAACCCTAACACGTACCCTAATCCTAACCCGTACCCTAAACCGAGCCCTAACCCTAACACTAACCCTAACCCTAACCCATACCCTACGCTGTACCCGCACCCCTCACCTAACCCGTACCCTAAGCCTTACCCTAAGCCTAACCCTAAGCCTAACCCTAACCCTAGGCTACCCTTGACTGCTTCTGCCTCCAATAGATTTCCTAAGCACTACTGTTTTAAGGAACAGCTTAAAAAGAGAATCCTAATGTGATTTCTTTATAATGGGTGTGTTCCTAATTTATCCTAGTGTCTAAACTCTTCTCCATGGCTGGACCCCCAAATAATATTCCTTTACGTGCTAAGGGGTATCTAGAAAGTGGGATAGGTTTAATAACTACCCTAACCCTAAAGCGTACCCTAACCCTAACCCCTACCCTAACCCTAACACGTATCCTAATCCTAACCCGTACCTGAACCGAGCCCTAACCCTAACACTAACCCTAACACTAACCCTAACGCATACCCTACGCCGTACCCGAACCCCTCCCTGAACCCGTACCCTAAGCCGTACCCTAAGCCTAACCCTAAGCCTAACCCTAACCCTACGCTACCCTTGACTGCTTCTGCCTCCAATAGATTTCCTAAGCACTAGTGTTTTAAGGAACAGCTTAAAAAGAGAATCCTAATGTGATTTCTTTATAATGGGTGTGTTCCTTATCTTATCTTAGTGTCTAAACTCTTCTCCATGGCTGCACCCCCAAATAATATTCCCTTACGTACTGAGGGGTATCTAGAGAGTGGGATAGGTTTAATAACTACCCTAACCCTAATGCGTACTCTAACCCTAACCCCTACCCTAACACTAACACGTACCCTAATCCTAACCCGTACCCTAAACCGAGCCCTAACCCTAGCACTAACCCTAATCCAAACCCTAACCCATACCCTACGCCGTAACCGAACCCCTCCCCAAACCCGTACCCTAAGCGGTACGCTAAGCCTAACCCTAAGCCTAACCCTAACCCTAGGCTACCCTTGACTGCTTCTGCCTCCAATAGATTTCCTAAGCACTAGTGTTTTAAGGAACAGCTTAAAAAGAGAATCCTAATGTGATTTCTTTATAATGGGTGTGTTCCTTATCTTATCCTAGTGTCTAAACTCTTCTCCATGGCTGCACCCTCAAATAATATTCCTTTACGTGCTAAGGGGTATCTAGAGAGTGGGATAGGTTTAATAACTACCCTAACCCTAACGCGTACCCTAACTCTAACCCCTACCCTAACCCTAACACGTACCCTAATCCTAACCCGTACCCTAAACCGAGCCCTAACCCTAACACTAACCCTAACCCTAACCATAACACATACCCTACGCCGTACCCGAACCCCTCCCCGAACCCGAACCCTAAGCCGTACCCTAAGCCTAACCCTAAGCGTAACCCTAACCCTAGGCTACCCTTGACTGCTTCTGCCTCCAATAGATTTCCTAAGCACTAGTGTTTTAAGGAACAGCTTAAAATAGAATCCTAATGTGATTTCTTTATAATGGGTGTGTTCCTTATCTTATCCTAGTGTCTAAACTCTTCTCCATGGCTGGACCCCCAAATAATATTCCTTTCCGTGCTAAGGGGTATCTAGAGAGAGGGATAGGTTTAATAACTACCCTAACCCTAACGTGTACCCTAACCCTAACCCCAACCCTAACCCTAACACGTACCCTAATCCTAACCCGTACCCTAAACCGAGCCCTAACCCTAACACTAACCCTAACCCTAACCCTAACCCATACCCTACGCCGTACCCGCACCCCTCCCCGAACCCGTACCCTAAGCCGTATCCTAAGCCGAACCCTAAGCCTAACCCTAAACCTAGGCTACCCTTGACTGCTTCTGCCTCCAATAGATTTCCTAAGCACTAGTGTTTTAAGGAACAGCTTAAAAAGAGAATCCTAATGTGATTTCTTTATAATGGGTGTGTTCCTTATCTTATCCTAGTGCCTAAACTCTTCTCCATGGCTGGATCCCCAAATAATACTCCTTTACGTGCTAAGGGGTATCTAGAGAGTGGGATAGGTTTACTAACTACCCTAAACCTAACGCGTACCCTAACCCTAACCCCTACCCTAACCCTAACACGTACCCTAATCCTAACCCGTACCCTAAACTGAGCCCTAACCCTAACACTAACCCTAACCCTAACCATAACACATACCCTACGCCGTACCCGAACCCCTCCCCGAACCCGAACCCTAAACCGTACCCTAAGCCTAACCCTAACCCTAGGCTACCCTTGACTGCTTCTGCCTCCAATAGATTTCCTAAGCACTAGTGTTTTAAGGAACAGCTTAAAATAGAATCCTAATGTGATTTCTTTATAATGGGTGTGTTCCTTATCTTATCCTAGTGTCTAAACTCTTCTCCATGGCTGGACCCCCAAATAATATTCCTTTACGTGCTAAGGGGTATCTAGAGAGTGGGATAGGTTTAATAACTACCCTAACCCTAACGCGTACCCTAACCCTAACCCCTACCCTAACCCTAACACGTACCCTAATCCTAACCCGTACCCTAAACCGAGCCCTAACCCTAACACTAACCCTAACCCTAACCCTAACCCATACCCTACGCCGTACCCGCACCCCTCACCGAACCCGTACCCTAAGCCGTACCCTAAGCCTAACCCTAAGCCTAACCCTAACCCTAGGCTACCGTTGACTGCTTCTGCCTCCAATAGATTTCCTAAGCAGTAGTGTTTTAAGGAACAGCTTAAAAAGAGAATCCTAATGTGATTTCTTTATAATGGGTGTGTTCCTTATCTTATCTTAGTGTCAAAACTCTTCTCCATGGCTGCACCCCCAAATAATATTCCCTTACGTGCTAAGGGGTATCTAGAGAGTGGGATAGGTTTAATAACTACCCTAACCCTAATGCGTACTCTAACCCTAACCCCTACCCTAACCCTAACACGTACCCTAATCCTAACCCGTACCCTAAACCGAGCCCTAACCCTAACACTAACCCTAACCCTAACCATAACACATACCCTACGCCGTACCCGAACCCCTCCCCGAACCCGTACCCTAAGCCGTACCCTAAGCCTAACCCTAAGCCTAACCCTAACCCTAGGCTACCCTTGACTGCTTCTGCCTCCAATAGATTTCCTAAGCACTAGTGTATGAAGGAACAGCTTAAAAAGAGAATCATAATGTGATTTCTTTATAATGGGTGTGTTCCTTACCTTATCTTAGTGTCTAAACTCTTCTCCATGGCTGCACCCCCAAATAATATTCCCTTACGTGCGAAGGGGTATCTAGAGAGTGGGATAGGTTTAATAACTACCCTAACCCTAATGCGTACTCTAACCATAACCCCTACCCTAACACTAACACGTACCCTAATCCTAACCCGTACCCTAAACCGAGCCCTAACCCTAACCCTAACCCTAACCCATACCCTACGCCGTACCCGCACCCCTCCCCAAACCCATACCCTAAGCCGTACCCTAAGCCTAACCCTAAGCCTAACCCTAACCCTAGGCTACCCTTGACTGCTTCTGCCTCTAATAGATTTCCTAAGCACTAGTGTTTTAAGGAACAGCTGAAAAAGAGAATCCTAATGTGATTTCTTTATAATGGGTGTGTTCCTTATCTTATCCTAGTGTCTAAACTCTTCTCCATGGCTGGACCCCCAAATAATACTCCTTTACGTGCTAAGGGGTATCTAGAGAGTGGGATAGGTTTAATAACTACCCTAACACTAACGCGTACCCTAACCCTAACCCCTACCCTAACCCTAACACGTACCCTAATCCTAACCCGTACCCTAAACCGAGCCCTAACCCTAACACTAACCCTAACCCTAACCCTAACCCATACCCTACGCCGTACCCGCACCCCTCACCGAACCCGTACCCTAAGCCGTACACTAAGCCTAACCCTAAGCCTAACCCTAACCCTAGGCTACCCTTGACTGCTTCTGCCTCCAATAGATTTCCTAAGCACTAGTGTTTTAAGGAACAGCTTAAAAAGAGAATCCTAATGTGATTTCTTTATAATGGGTGTGTTCCTTACCTTATCTTAGTGTCAAAACTCTTCTCCATGGCTGCACCCCCAAATAATATTCCCTTACGTGCTAAGGGGTATCTAGAGAGTGGGATAGGTTTAATAACTACCCTAACCCTAATGCGTACTCTAACCCTAACCCCTACCCTAACCCTAACACGTACCCTAATCCTAACCCGTACCCTAAACCGAGCCCTAACCCTAACACTAACCCTAACCCTAACCATAACACATACCCTACGCCGTACCCGAACCCCTCCCCGAACCCGTACCCTAAGCCGTACCCTAAGCCTAACCCTAAGCCTAACCCTAACCCTAGGCTACCCTTGACTGCTTCTGCCTCTAATAGATTTCCTAAGCACTAGTGTATGAAGGAACAGCTTAAAAAGAGAATCCTAATGTGATTTCTTTATAATGGGTGTGTTCCTTACCTTATCTTAGTGTCTAAACTCTTCTCCATGGCTGCACCCCCAAATAATATTCCCTTACGTGCGAAGGGGTATCTAGAGAGTGGGATAGGTTTAATAACTACCCTAACCCTAATGCGTACTCTAACCATAACCCCTACCCTAACACTAACACGTACCCTAATCCTAACCCGTACCCTAAACCGAGCCCTAACCCTAACCCTAACCCTAACCCATACCCTACGCCTTACCCGCACCCCTCCCCAAACCAGTACCCTAAGCCGTACCCTAAGCCTAACCCTAAGCCTAACCCTAACCCTAGGCTACCCTTGACTGCTTCTGCCTCTAATAGATTTCCTAAGCACTAGTGTTTTAAGGAACAGCTGAAAAAGAGAATGCTAATGTGATTTCTTTATAATGGGTGTGTTCCTTATCTTATCCTAGTGTCTAAACTCTTCTCCATGGCTGAACCCCCAAATAATACTCCTTTACGTGCTAAGGGGTATCTAGAGAGTGGGATAGGTTTAATAACTACCCTAACACTAACGCGTACCCTAACCCTAACCCCTACCCTAACCCTAACACGTACCCTAATCCTATCCCGTACCCTAAACCGATCCCTAACTCTAACACTAACCCTAACCCTAACCCAAACCCATAACCTACGCCGAACCCGTACCCTAAGCCGTACCCTAAGCCTAACCCTAAGCCTAACCCTAACCCTAGGCTACCCTTGACTGCTTCTGCCTCCAATAGATTTCCTAAGCACTAGTGTTTTAAGGAACAGCTTAAAAAGAGAATCCTAATGTGATTTCTTTATAATGGGTGTGTTCCTTATCTTATCCTAGTGTCTAAACTCTTCTCCATGGCTGGACCCCCAAATAATATTCCTTTACGTGCTAAGGGGTATCTAGAGAGTGGGATAGGTTTAATAACTACCCTAACCCTAATGCGTACTCTAACCCTAACCCCTACCCTAACACTAACACGTACCCTAATCCTAATCCGTACCCTAAACCGAGCCCTAACCCTAGCACTAACCCTAATCCAAACCCTAACCCATACCCTACGCCGTAACCGAACCCCTCCCCAAACCCGTACCCTAAGCGGTACGCTAAGCCTAACCCTAAGCCTAACCCTAACCCTAGGCTACCCTTGACTGCTTCTGCCTCCAATAGATTTCCTAAGCACTATTGTTTTAAGGAACAGCTTAAAAAGAGAATCCTAATGTGATTTCTTTATAATGGGTGTGTTCCTTATCTTATCCTAGTGTCTAAACTCTTCTCCATGGCTGCACCCTCAAATAATATTCCTTTACGTGCGAAGGGGTATCTAGAGAGTGGGATAGGTTTAATAACTACCCTAACCCTAACGCGTACCCTAACCCTAACCGTAACACGTACCCTAATCCTATCCCGTACCCTAAACCGAGCCCTAACCCTAACACTAACCCTAACCCTAACCCTAACCCATACCCAACGCCGTACCCGAACCCCTCCCGAAACCCGTACCCTAAGCCTAACCCTAAGCCTAACCCTAAGCCTAACCCTAACCCTTGGCTACCCTTGACTGCTTCTGCCTCCAATAGATTTCCTAAGCACTAGTGTTTTAAGGAACAGCTAAAAAAGAGAATCCTAATGTGATTTCTTTATAATGGGTGTGTTCCTTATCTTATCCTAGTGTCTAAACTCTTCTCCATGGCTGGACCCCCAAATAATATTCCTTTACGTGCTAAGGGGTATCTAGAGAGTGGGATAGGTTTAATAACTACCCTAACCCTAATGCGTACCCTAACCCTAACCCCTACCCTAACCCTAACAGGTACCCTAATCCTAACCCGTACCCTAAACCGAGCCCTAACCCTAACACTAACCCTAACCCGAACCCTAACCAATACCCTACGCCGTACCCGAACCCCTCCCCAAACCCGTACCCTAATCCGTACCCTAAGCCTAACCCTAAGCCTAACACTAACCCTAGGCTACCCTTGACTGCTTCTGCCTCCAATAGATTTCCTAAGCAGTAGTGTTTTAAGGAACAGCTGAAAAAGAGAAACCTAATGTGATTTCTTTATAATGGGAGTGTTCCTTATCTTATCCTAGTGTCTAAACTCTTCTCCAAGGCTGGACCCCCAAATAATACTCCTTTACGTGCTAAGGGGTATCTAGAGAGTGGGATAGGTTTAATAACTACCCTAACACTAACGCGTACCCTAACCCTAACCCCTACCCTAACCCTAACACGTACCCTAATCCTATCCCGTACCCTAAACCGAGCCCTAAATCTAACACTAACCCTAACCCTAACCGAAACCCATAACCTACGCCGAACCCGTACCCTAAGCCGTACCCTAAGCCTAACCCTAAGCCTAACCCTAACCCTAGGCTACCCTTGACTGCTTCTGCCTCCAATAGATTTCCTAAGCACTAGTGTTTTAAGGAACAGCTTAAAAAGAGAATCCTAATGTGATTTCTTTATAATGGGTGTGTTCCTTATCTTATCCTAGTGTTTAAACTCTTCTCCATGGCTGGACCCACAAATAATATTCCTTTACATGCTAAGGGGTATCTAGAAAGTGGGATAGGTTTAATAACTACCCTAACACTAAAGCGTACCCTAACCCTAACCCCTACCCTAACCCTAACACGTATCCTAATCCTAACCCGTAACCTGAACCGAGCCCTAACCCTAACACTAACCCTAACACTAACCCTAACGCATACCCTACGCCGTACCCGAACCTCTCCCTGAACCCGTACCCTAAGCCGTACCCTAAGCCTAACCCTAAGCCTAACCCTAACCCTATGCTACCCTTGACTGCTTCTGCCTCCAATAGATTTCCTAAGCACTAGTGTTTTAAGGAACAGCTTAAAAAGAGAATCCTAATGTGATTTCTTTATAATGGGTGTGTTCCTTATCTTATCTTAGTGTCTAAACTCTTCTCCATGGCTGCACCCCCAAATAATATTCCCTTACGTGCTGAGGGATATCTAGAGAGTGGGATAGGTTTAATAACTACCCTAACCCTAATGCGTACTCTAACCCTAACCCCTACCCTAACACTAACACGTACCCTAATCCTAACCCGTACCCTAAACCGAGCCCTAACCCTAGCACTAACCCTAATCCAAACCCTAACCCATACCCTACGCCCTACGCGAACCCCTCCCCAAACCCGTACCCTAAGCGGTACGCTAAGCCTAACCCTAAGCCTAACCCTAACCCTAGGCTACCCTTGACTGCTTCTGCCTCCAATAGATTTCCTAAGCACTATTGTTTTAAGGAACAGCTTAAAAAGAGAATCCTAATGTGATTTCTTTATAATGGGTGTGTTCCTTATCTTATCCTAGTGTCTAAACTCTTCTCCATGGCTGCACCCTCAAATAATATTCCTTTACGTGCTAAGGGGTATCTAGAGAGTGGGATAGGTTTAATAACTACCCTAACGCTAATGCGTACCCTAACCCTAACCCCTACCCTAACCCTAACACGTACCCTAATCCTAACCCGTACCCTAAACCGAGGCCTAACCCTAACACTAACCCTAACCCTAACCCATACCCTACGCCGTACCCGCACCCCTCCCCGAACCCGTACCCTAAGCCGTATCCTAAGCCGTACCCTAAGCCAAACCCTAAGCCTAACCCTAACCCTAGGCTACCCTTGACTGCTTCTGCCTCCAATAGATTTCCTAAGCACTAGTGTTTTAAGGAACAGCTTAAAAAGAGAATCCTAATGTGATTTCTTTATAATGGGTGTGTTCCTTATCTTATCCTAGTGCCTAAACTCTTCTCCATGGCTGGATCCCCAAATAATACTCCTTTACGTGCTAAGGGGTATCTAGAGAGTGGGATAGGTTTACTAACTACCCTAACCCTAACGCGTACCCTAACCCTAACCCCTACCCTAACCCTAACACGTACCCTAATCCTAACCCGTACCCTAAACCGAGCCCTGACCCTAACACTAACCCTAACCCTAACCATAACACATACCCTACGCCATACCCGAACCCCTCCCCGAACTCGAACCCTAAGCCGTACCCTAAGCCTAACCCTAAGCCTAACCCTAACCCTTGGCTACCCTTGACTGCTTCTGCCTCCAATAGATTTCCTAAGCACTAGTGTTTTAAGGAACAGCTTAAAAAGAGAATCCTAATGTGATTTCTTTATAATGGGTGTGTTCCTTATCTTATCCTAGTGTCTAAACTCTTCTCCATGGCTGGACCCCCAAATAATATTCCTTTACGTGCTAAGGGGTATCTAGAGAGTGGGATAGGTTTAATAACTACCCTAACCCTAACGCGTACCCTAACCCTAACCCCTACCCTAACCCTAACACGTACCCTAATCCTAACCCGTACTCTAAACCGAGCCCTAACCCTAACACTAACCCTAACGCTTACCCATACCCTACGCCGTACCCGCACCCCTCACCTAACCCGTACCCTAAGCCGTACCCTAAGCCTAACCCTAAGCCTAACCCTAACCCTAGGCTACCCTTGACTGCTTCTGCCTCCAATAGATTTCCTAAGCACTAGTGTTTTAAGGAACAGCTTAAAAAGAGAATCCTAATGTGATTTCTTTATAATGGGTGTGTTCCTTATCTTATCCTAGTGCCTAAACTCTTCTCCATGGCTGGATCCCCAAATAATACTCCTTTACGTGCTAAGGGGTATCTAGAGAGTGGGATACGTTTACTAACTACCCTAACCCTAACGCGTACCCTAAACCTAACCCCTACCCTAACCCTAACACGTACCCTAATCCTAACCCGTACCCTAAACCGAGCCCTGACCCTAACAGTAACCCTAACCCTAACCATAACACATACCCTACGCCGTACCCGAACCCTTCCCCGAACCCGCACCCTAAGCCGTACCCTAAGCCTAACCCTAAGCCTAACCCTAACCCTTGGCTACCCTTGACTGCTTCTGCCTCCAATAGATTTCCTAAGCACTAGTGTTTTAAGGAACAGCTTAAAAAGAGAATTCTAATGTGATTTCTTTATAATGGGTGTGTTCCTTATCTTATCCTAGTGTCTAAACTCTTCTCCATGGCTGGACCCCCAAATAATATTCCTTTACGTGCTAAGGGGTATCTAGAGAGTGGGATAGGTTTACTAACTACCCTAACCCTAAAGCGTACCCTAACCCTAACCCCTACCCTAACCCTAACATGTACCCTAATCCTAACCCTTACCCTAAACCGAGCCGTAACCTTAACACTAACCCTAACCCTAACCCTAACACATACCCTACGCTGTACCCGAACCCCTCCCCGAACCCGTACCCTAAGCCGTACCCTAAGCCTAACCCTAAGCCTAACCCTATCCCTAGGCTACCCTTGACTGCTTCTGCCTCCAATAGATTTCCTAAGCACTAGTGTTTTAAGGAACAGCTTAAAAAGAGAATCCTAATGTGATTTCTTTATAATGGGTGTGTTCCTTATCTTATCCTAGTGTCTAAACTCTTCTCCATGGCTGGACCCCCAAATAATATTCCTTTACGTGCTAAGGGGTATCTAGAGAGTGGGATAGGTTTAATAACTACCCTAACCCTAACGCGTACCCTAACCCTAACCCCTACCCTAACCCTAACACGTACCCTAATCCTAACCCGTACCCTAAACCGAGCCCTAACCCTAACACTAACCCTAACCCTAACCCATACCCTACGCTGTACCCGCACCCCTCACCTAACCCGTACCCTAAGCCTTACCCTAAGCCTAACCCTAAGCCTAACCCTAACCCTAGGCTACCCTTGACTGCTTCTGCCTCCAATAGATTTCCTAAGCACTACTGTTTTAAGGAACAGCTTAAAAAGAGAATCCTAATGTGATTTCTTTATAATGGGTGTGTTCCTTATTTATCCTAGTGTCTAAACTCTTCTCCATGGCTGGACCCCCAAATAATATTCCTTTACGTGCTAAGGGGTATCTAGAAAGTGGGATAGGTTTAATAACTACCCTAACCCTAAAGCGTACCCTAACCCTAACCCCTACCCTAACCCTAACACGTATCCTAATCCTAACCCGTACCTGAACCGAGCCCTAACCCTAACACTAACCCTAACACTAACCCTAACGCATACCCTACGCCGTACCCGAACCCCTCCCTGAACCCGTACCCTAAGCCGTACCCTAAGCCTAACCCTAAACCTAACCCTAACCCTACGCTACCCTTGACTGCTTCTGCCTCCAATAGATTTCCTAAGCACTAGTGTTTTAAGGAACAGCTTAAAAAGAGAATCCTAATGTGATTTCTTTATAATGGGTGTGTTCCTTATCTTATCTTAGTGTCTAAACTCTTCTCCATGGCTGCACCCCCAAATAATATTCCCTTACGTACTGAGGGGTATCTAGAGAGTGGGATAGGTTTAATAACTACCCTAACCCTAATGCGTACTCTAACCCTAACCCCTACCCTAACACTAACACGTACCCTAATCCTAACCCGTACCCTAAACCGAGCCCTAACCCTAGCACTAACCCTAATCCAAACCCTAACCCATACCCTACGCCGTAACCGAACCCCTCCCCAAACCCGTACCCTAAGCGGTACGCTAAGCCTAACCCTAAGCCTAACCCTAACCCTAGGCTACCCTTGACTGCTTCTGCCTCCAATAGATTTCCTAAGCACTAGTGTTTTAAGGAACAGCTTAAAAAGAGAATCCTAATGTGATTTCTTTATAATGGGTGTGTTCCTTATCTTATCCTAGTGTCTAAACTCTTCTCCATGGCTGCACCCTCAAATAATATTCCTTTACGTGCTAAGGGGTATCTAGAGAGTGGGATAGGTTTAATAACTACCCTAACCCTAACGCGTTCCCTAACTCTAACCCCTACCCTAACCCTAACACGTACCCTAATCCTAACCCGTACCCTAAACCGAGCCCTAACCCTAACACTAACCCTAACCCTAACCCTAACCCATACCCTACGCCGTACCCTCACCCCTCCCCGAACCCGTACCCTAAGCCATATCCTAAGCCGAACCCTAAGCCTAACCCTAAACCTAGGCTACCCTTGACTGCTTCTGCCTCCAATAGATTTCCTAAGCACTAGTGTTTTAAGGAACAGCTTAAAAAGAGAATCCTAATGTGATTTCTTTATAATGGGTGTGTTCCTTATCTTATCCTAGTGCCTAAACTCTTCTCCATGGCTGGATCCCCAAATAATACTCCTTTACGTGCTAAGGGGTATCTAGAGAGTGGGATAGGTTTACTAACTACCCTAACCCTAACGCGTACCCTAACCCTAACCCCTACCCTAACCCTAACACGTACCCTAATCCTAACCCGTACCCTAAACCGAGCCCTAACCCTAACACTAACCCTAACCCTAACCATAACACATACCCTATGCCGTACCCGAACCCCTCCCCGAACCCGAACCCTAAGCCATACCCTAAGCCTAACCCTAAGCCTAACCCTAAACCTAGGCTACCCTTGACTGCTTCTGCCTCCAATAGATTTCCTAAGCACTAGTGTTTTAAGGAACAGCTTAAAAAGAGAATCCTAATGTGATTTCTTTATAATGGGTGTGTTCCTTACCTTATCTTAGTGTCTAAACTCTTCTCCATGGCTGCACCCCCAAATAATATTCCCTTACGTGCGAAGGGGTATCTAGAGAGTGGGATAGGTTTAATAACTACCCTAACCCTAATGCGTACTCTAACCATAACCCCTACCCTAACACTAACACGTACCCTAATCCTAACCCGTACCCTAAACCGAGCCCTAACCCTAACCCTAACCCTAACCCATACCCTACGCCGTACCCGCACCCCTCCCCAAACCCGTACCCTGAGTCGTACCCTAAGCCTAACCCTAAGCCTAACCCTAACCCTAGGCTACCCTTGACTGCTTCTGCCTCTAATAGATTTCCTAAGCACTAGTGTTTTAAGGAACAGCTGAAAAAGAGAATCCTAATGTGATTTCTTTATAATGGGTGTGTTCCTTATCTTATCCTAGTGTCTAAACTCTTCTCCATGGCTGGACCCCCAAATAATACTCCTTTACGTGCTAAGGGGTATCTAGAGAGTGGGATAGGTTTAATAACTACCCTAACACTAACGCGTACCCTAACCCTAACCCCTACCCTAACCCTAACACGTACCCTAATCCTAACCCGTACCCTAAACCGAGCCCTAACCCTAACACTAACCCTAACCCTAACCCTAACCCATACCCTACGCTGTACCCGCACCCCTCACCGAACCCGTACCCTAAGCCGTACACTAAGCCTAACCCTAAGCCTAACCCTAACCCTAGGCTACCCTTGACTGCTTCTGCCTCCAATAGATTTCCTAAGCACTAGTGTTTTAAGGAACAGCTTAAAAAGAGAATCCTAATGTGATTTCTTTATAATGGGTGTGTTCCTTACCTTATCTTAGTGTCAAAACTCTTCTCCATGGCTGCACCCCCAAATAATATTCCCTTACGTGCTAAGGGGTATCTAGAGAGTGGGATAGGTTTAATAACTACCCTAACCCTAATGCGTACTCTAACCCTAACCCCTACCCTAACCCTAACACGTACCCTAATCCTAACCCGTACCCTAAACCGAGCCCTAACCCTAACACTAACCCTAACCCTAACCATAACACATACCCTACGCCGTACCCGAACCCCTCCCCGAACCCGTACCCTAAGCCGTACCCTAAGCCTAACCCTAAGCCTAACCCTAACCCTAGGCTACCCTTGACTGCTTCTGCCTCCAATAGATTTCCTAAGCACTAGTGTATGAAGGAACAGCTTAAAAAGAGAATCCTAATGTGATTTCTTTATAATGGGTGTGTTCCTTACCTTATCTTAGTGTCTAAACTCTTCTCCATGGCTGCACCCCCAAATAATATTCCCTTACGTGCGAAGGGGTATCTAGAGAGTGGGATAGGTTTAATAACTACCCTAACCCTAATGCGTACTCTAACCATAACCCCTACCCTAACACTAACACGTACCCTAATCCTAACCCGTACCCTAAACCGAGCCCTAACCCTAACCCTAACCCTAACCCATACCCTACGCCGTACCCGCACCCCTCCCCAAACCAGTACCCTAAGCCGTACCCTAAGCCTAACCCTAAGCCTAACCCTAACCCTAGGCTACCCTTGACTGCTTCTGCCTCTAATAGATTTCCTAAGCACTAGTGTTTTAAGGAACAGCTGAAAAAGAGAATCCTAATGTGATTTCTTTATAATGGGTGTGTTCCTTATCTTATCCTAGTGTCTAAACTCTTCTCCATGGCTGAACCCCCAAATAATACTCCTTTACGTGCTAAGGGGTATCTAGAGAGTGGGATAGGTTTAATAACTACCCTAACACTAACGCGTACCCTAACCCTAACCCCTACCCTAACCCTAACACGTACCCTAATCCTATCCCGTACCCTAAACCGATCCCTAACTCTAACACTAACCCTAACCCTAACCCAAACCCATAACCTACGCCGAACCCGTACCCTAAGCCGTACCCTAAGCCTAACCCTAAGCCTAACCCTAACCCTAGGCTACCCTTGACTGCTTCTGCCTCCAATAGATTTCCTAAGCACTAGTGTTTTAAGGAACAGCTTAAAAAGAGAATCCTAATGTGATTTCTTTATAATGGGTGTGTTCCTTATCTTATCCTAGTGTCTAAACTCTTCTCCATGGCTGGACCCCCAAATAATATTCCTTTACGTGCTAAGGGGTATCTAGAGAGTGGGATAGGTTTAATAACTACCCTAACCCTAATGCGTACTCTAACCCTAACCCCTACCCTAACACTAACACGTACCCTAATCCTAATCCGTACCCTAAACCGAGCCCTAACCCTAGCACTAACCCTAATCCAAACCCTAACCCATACCCTACGCCGTAACCGAACCCCTCCCCAAACCCGTACCCTAAGCGGTACGCTAAGCCTAACCCTAAGCCTAACCCTAACCCTAGGCTACCCTTGACTGCTTCTGCCTCCAATAGATTTCCTAAGCACTATTGTTTTAAGGAACAGCTTAAAAAGAGAATCCTAATGTGATTTCTTTATAATGGGTGTGTTCCTTATCTTATCCTAGTGTCTAAACTCTTCTCCATGGCTGCACCCTCAAATAATATTCCTTTACGTGCTAAGGGGTATCTAGAGAGTGGGATAGGTTTAATAACTACCCTAACACTAACGCGTACCCTAACCCTAACCCCTACCCTAACCCTAACACGTACCCTAATCCTATCCCGTACCCTAAACCGAGCCCTAAATCTAACACTAACCCTAACCCTAACCCAAACCCATAACCTACGCCGAACCCGTACCCTAAGCCGTACCCTAAGCCTAACCCTAAGCCTAACCCTAACCCTAGGCTACCCTTGACTGCTTCTGCCTCCAATAGATTTCCTAAGCACTAGTGTTTTAAGGAACAGCTTAAAAAGAGAATCCTAATGTGATTTCTTTATAATGGGTGTGTTCCTTATCTTATCCTAGTGTTTAAACTCTTCTCCATGGCTGGACCCACAAATAATATTCCTTTACATGCTAAGGGGTATCTAGAAAGTGGGATAGGTTTAATAACTACCCTAACACTAAAGCGTACCCTAACCCTAACCCCTACCCTAACCCTAACACGTATCCTAATCCTAACCCGTACCCTGAACCGAGCCCTAACCCTAACACTAACCCTAACACTAACCCTAACGCATACCCTACGCCGTACCCGAACCTCTCCCTGAACCCGTACCCTAAGCCGTACCCTAAGCCTAACCCTAAGCCTAACCCTAACCCTATGCTACCCTTGACTGCTTCTGCCTCCAATAGATTTCCTAAGCACTAGTGTTTTAAGGAACAGCTTAAAAAGAGAATCCTAATGTGATTTCTTTATAATGGGTGTGTTCCTTATCTTATCTTAGTGTCTAAACTCTTCTCCATGGCTGCACCCCCAAATAATATTCCCTTACGTGCTGAGGGATATCTAGAGAGTGGGATAGGTTTAATAACTACCCTAACCCTAATGCGTACTCTAACCCTAACCCCTACCCTAACACTAACACGTACCCTAATCCTAACCCGTACCCTAAACCGAGCCCTAACCCTAGCACTAACCCTAATCCAAACCCTAACCCATACCCTACGCCCTACGCGAACCCCTCCCCAAACCCGTACCCTAAGCGGTACGCTAAGCCTAACCCTAAGCCTAACCCTAACCCTAGGCTACCCTTGACTGCTTCTGCCTCCAATAGATTTCCTAAGCACTATTGTTTTAAGGAACAGCTTAAAAAGAGAATCCTAATGTGATTTCTTTATAATGGGTGTGTTCCTTATCTTATCCTAGTGTCTAAACTCTTCTCCATGGCTGCACCCTCAAATAATATTCCTTTACGTGCTAAGGGGTATCTAGAGAGTGGGATAGGTTTAATAACTACCCTAACGCTAACGCGTACCCTAACCCTAACCCCTACCCTAACCCTAACACGTACCCTAATCCTAACCCGTACCCTAAACCGAGGCCTAACCCTAACACTAACCCTAACTCTAACCCATACCCTACGCCGTACCCGCACCCCTCCCCGAACCCGTACCCTAAGCCGTATCCTAAGCCGTACCCTAAGCCAAACCCTAAGCCTAACCCTAACCCTAGGCTACCCTTGACTGCTTCTGCCTCCAATAGATTTCCTAAGCACTAGTGTTTTAAGGAACAGCTTAAAAAGAGAATCCTAATGTGATTTCTTTATAATGGGTGTGTTCCTTATCTTATCCTAGTGCCTAAACTCTTCTCCATGGCTGGATCCCCAAATAATACTCCTTTACGTGCTAAGGGGTATCAAGAGAGTGGGATAGGTTTACTAACTACCCTAACCCTAACGCGTACCCTAACCCTAACCCCTACCCTAACCCTAACACGTACCCTAATCCTAACCCGTACCCTAAACCGAGCCCTGACCCTAACACTAACCCTAACCCTAACCATAACACATACCCTACGCCATACCCGAACCCCTCCCCGAACTCGAACCCTAAGCCGTACCCTAAGCCTAACCCTAAGCCTAACCCTAACCCTTGGCTACCCTTGACTGCTTCTGCCTCCAATAGATTTCCTAAGCACTAGTGTTTTAAGGAACAGCTTAAAAAGAGAATCCTAATGTGATTTCTTTATAATGGGTGTGTTCCTTATCTTATCCTAGTGTCTAAACTCTTCTCCATGGCTGGACCCCCAAATAATATTCCTTTACGTGCTAAGGGGTATCTAGAGAGTGGGATAGGTTTAATAACTACCCTAACCCTAACGCGTACCCTAACCCTAACCCCTACCCTAACCCTAACACGTACCCTAATCCTAACCCGTACTCTAAACCGAGCCCTAACCCTAACACTAACCCTAACGCTTACCCATACCCTACGCCGTACCCGCACCCCTCACCTAACCCGTACCCTAAGCCGTACCCTAAGCCTAACCCTAAGCCTAACCCTAACCCTAGGCTACCCTTGACTGCTTCTGCCTCCAATAGATTTCCTAAGCACTAGTGTTTTAAGGAACAGCTTAAAAAGAGAATCCTAATGTGATTTCTTTATAATGGGTGTGTTCCTTATCTTATCCTAGTGCCTAAACTCTTCTCCATGGCTGGATCCCCAAATAATACTCCTTTACGTGCTAAGGGGTATCTAGAGAGTGGGATAGGTTTACTAACTACCCTAACCCTAACGCGTACCCTAAACCTAACCCCTACCCTAACCCTAACACGTACCCTAATCCTAACCCGTACCCTAAACCGAGCCCTGACCCTAACAGTAACCCTAACCCTAACCATAACACATACCCTACGCCGTACCCGAACCCTTCCCCGAACCCGCACCCTAAGCCGTACCCTAAGCCTAACCCTAAGCCTAACCCTAACCCTTGGCTACCCTTGACTGCTTCTGCCTCCAATAGATTTCCTAAGCACTAGTGTTTTAAGGAACAGCTTAAAAAGAGAATTCTAATGTGATTTCTTTATAATGGGTGTGTTCCTTATCTTATCCTAGTGTCTAAACTCTTCTCCATGGCTGGACCCCCAAATAATATTCCTTTACGTGCTAAGGGGTATCTAGAGAGTGGGATAGGTTTACTAACTACCCTAACCCTAAAGCGTACCCTAACCCTAACCCATACCCTAACCCTAACATGTACCCTAATCCTAACCCTTACCCTAAACCGAGCCGTAACCTTAACACTAACCCTAACCCTAACCCTAACACATACCCTACGCTGTACCCGAACCCCTCCCCGAACCCGTACCCTAAGCCGTACCCTAAGCCTAACCCTAAGCCTAACCCTATCCCTAGGCTACCCTTGACTGCTTCTGCCTCCAATAGATTTCCTAAGCACTAGTGTTTTAAGGAACAGCTTAAAAAGAGAATCCTAATGTGATTTCTTTATAATGGGTGTGTTCCTTATCTTATCCTAGTGTCTAAACTCTTCTCCATGGCTGGACCCCCAAATAATACTCCTTTACGTGCTAAGGGGTATCTAGAGAGTGGGATAGGTTTAATAACTACCCTAACACTAACGCGTACCCTAACCCTAACCCCTACCCTAACCCTAACACGTACCCTAATCCTAACCCGTACCCTAAACCGAGCCCTAACCCTAACACTAACCCTAACCCTAACCCTAACCCATACCCTACGCCGTACCCGCACCCCTCACGGAACCCGTACCCTAAGCCGTACACTAAGCCTAACCCTAAGCCTAACCCTAACCCTTGGCTACCCTTGACTGCTTCTGCCTCTAATAGATTTCCTAAGCACTAGTGTTTTAAGGAACAGCTGAAAAAGAGAATCCTAATGTGATTTCTTTATAATGGGTGTGTTCCTTATCTTATCCTAGTGTCTAAACTCTTCTCCATGGCTGGACCCCCAAATAATACTCCTTTACGTGCTAAGGGGTATCTAGAGAGTGGGATAGGTTTAATAACTACCCTAACACTAACGCGTACCCTAACCCTAACCCCTACCCTAACCCTAACACGTACCCTAATCCTAACCCGTACCCTAAACCGAGCCCTAACCCTAACACTAACCCTAACCCTAACCCTAACCCATACCCTACGCCGTACCCGCACCCCTCACCGAACCCGTACCCTAAGCCGTACACTAAGCCTAACCCTAAGCCTAACCCTAACCCTAGGCTACCCTTGACTGCTTCTGCCTCCAATAGATTTCCTAAGCACTAGTGTTTTAAGGAACAGCTTAAAAAGAGAATCCTAATGTGATTTCTTTATAATGGGTGTGTTCCTTACCTTATCTTAGTGTCTAAACTCTTCTCCATGGCTGCACCCCCAAATAATATTCCCTTACGTGCTAAGGGGTATCTAGAGAGTGGGATAGGTTTAATAACTACCCTAACCCTAATGCGTACTCTAACCCTAACCCCTACCCTAACCCTAACACGTACCCTAATCCTAACCCGTACCCTAAACCGAGCCCTAACCCTAACACTAACCCTAACCCTAACCATAACACATACCCTACGCCGTACCCGAACCCCTCCCCGAACCCGTACCCTAAGCCGTACCCTAAGCCTAACCCTAAGCCTAACCCTAACCCTAGGCTACCCTTGACTGCTTCTGCCTCCAATAGATTTCCTAAGCACTAGTGTATGAAGGAACAGCTTAAAAAGAGAATCCTAATGTGATTTCTTTATAATGGGTGTGTTCCTTACCTTATCTTAGTGTCTAAACTCTTCTCCATGGCTGCACCCCCAAATAATATTCCCTTACGTGCGAAGGGGTATCTAGAGAGTGGGATAGGTTTAATAACTACCCTAACCCTAATGCGTACTCTAACCATAACCCCTACCCTAACACTAACACGTACCCTAATCCTAACCCGTACCCTAAACCGAGCCCTAACCCTAACCCTAACCCTAACCCATACCCTACGCCGTACCCGCACCCCTCCCCAAACCAGTACCCTAAGCCGTACCCTAAGCCTAACCCTAAGCCTAACCCTAACCCTAGGCTACCCTTGACTGCTTCTGCCTCTAATAGATTTCCTAAGCACTAGTGTTTTAAGGAACAGCTGAAAAAGAGAATCCTAATGTGATTTCTTTATAATGGGTGTGTTCCTTATCTTATCCTAGTGTCTAAACTCTTCTCCATGGCTGAACCCCCAAATAATACTCCTTTACGTGCTAAGGGGTATCTAGAGAGTGGGATAGGTTTAATAACTACCCTAACACTAACGCGTACCCTAACCCTAACCCCTACCCTAACCCTAACACGTACCCTAATCCTATCCCGTACCCTAAACCGATCCCTAACTCTAACACTAACCCTAACCCTAACCCAAACCCATAACCTACGCCGAACCCGTACCCTAAGCCGTACCCTAAGCCTAACCCTAAGCCTAACCCTAACCCTAGGCTACCCTTGACTGCTTCTGCCTCCAATAGATTTCCTAAGCACTAGTGTTTTAAGGAACAGCTTAAAAAGAGAATCCTAATGTGATTTCTTTATAATGGGTGTGTTCCTTATCTTATCCTAGTGTCTAAACTCTTCTCCATGGCTGGACCCCCAAATAATATTCCTTTACGTGCTAAGGGGTATCTAGAGAGTGGGATAGGTTTAATAACTACCCTAACCCTAATGCGTACTCTAACCCTAACCCCTACCCTAACACTAACACGTACCCTAATCCTAATCCGTACCCTAAACCGAGCCCTAACCCTAGCACTAACCCTAATCCAAACCCTAACCCATACCCTACGCCGTAACCGAACCCCTCCCCAAACCCGTACCCTAAGCGGTACGCTAAGCCTAACCCTAAGCCTAACCCTAACCCTAGGCTACCCTTGACTGCTTCTGCCTCCAATAGATTTCCTAAGCACTATTGTTTTAAGGAACAGCTTAAAAAGAGAATCCTAATGTGATTTCTTTATAATGGGTGTGTTCCTTATCTTATCCTAGTGTCTAAACTCTTCTCCATGGCTGCACCCTCAAATAATATTCCTTTACGTGCGAAGGGGTATCTAGAGAGTGGGATAGGTTTAATAACTACCCTAACCCTAACGCGTACCCTAACCCTAACCCTAACACGTACCCTAATCCTATCCCGTACCCTAAACCGAGCCCTAACCCTAACACTAACCCTAACCCTAACCCTAACCCATACCCAACGCCGTACCCGAACCCCTCCCGAAACCCGTACCCTAAGCCGTACCCTAAGCCTAACCCTAAGCCTAACCCTAACCCTTGGCTACCCTTGACTGCTTCTGCCTCCAATAGATTTCCTAAGCACTAGTGTTTTAAGGAACAGCTAAAAAAGAGAATCCTAATGTGATTTCTTTATAATGGGTGTGTTCCTTATCTTATCCTAGTGTCTAAACTCTTCTCCATGGCTGGACCCCCAAATAATATTCCTTTACGTGCTAAGGGGTATCTAGAGAGTGGGATAGGTTTAATAACTACCCTAACCCTAATGCGTACCCTAACCCTAACCCCTACCCTAACCCTAACACGTACCCTAATCCTAACCCGTACCCTAAACCGAGCCCTAACCCTAACACTAACCCTAACCCGAACCCTAACCAATACCCTACGCCGTACCCGAACCCCTCCCCAAACCCGTACCCTAATCCGTACCCTAAGCCTAACCCTAAGCCTAACACTAACCCTAGGCTACCCTTGACTGCTTCTGCCTCCAATAGATTTCCTAAGCACTAGTGTTTTAAGGAACAGCTGAAAAAGAGAATCCTAATGTGATTTCTTTATAATGGGAGTGTTCCTTATCTTATCCTAGTGTCTAAACTCTTCTCCAAGGCTGGACCCCCAAATAATACTCCTTTACGTGCTAAGGGGTATCTAGAGAGTGGGATAGGTTTAATAACTACCCTAACACTAACGCGTACCCTAACCCTAACCCCTACCCTAACCCTAACACGTACCCTAATCCTATCCCGTACCCTAAACCGAGCCCTAAATCTAACACTAACCCTAACCCTAACCCAAACCCATAACCTACGCCGAACCCGTACCCTAAGCCGTACCCTAAGCCTAACCCTAAGCCTAACCCTAACCCTAGGCTACCCTTGACTGCTTCTGCCTCCAATGGATTTCCTAAGCACTAGTGTTTTAAGGAACAGCTTAAAAAGAGAATCCTAATGTGATTTCTTTATAATGGGTGTGTTCCTTATCTTATCCTAGTGTTTAAACTCTTCTCCATGGCTGGACCCACAAATAATATTCCTTTACATGCTAAGGGGTATCTAGAAAGTGGGATAGGTTTAATAACTACCCTAACACTAAAGCGTACCCTAACCCTAACCCCTACCCTAACCCTAACACGTATCCTAATCCTAACCCGTACCCTGAACCGAGCCCTAACCCTAACACTAACCCTAACACTAACCCTAACGCATACCCTACGCCGTACCCGAACGTCTCCCTGAACCCGTACCCTAAGCCGTACCCTAAGCCTAACCCTAAGCCTAACCCTAACCCTATGCTACCCTTGACTGCTTCTGCCTCCAATAGATTTCCTAAGCACTAGTGTTTTAAGGAACAGCTTAAAAAGAGAATCCTAATGTGATTTCTTTATAATGGGTGTGTTCCTTATCTTATCTTAGTGTCTAAACTCTTCTCCATGGCTGCACCCCCAAATAATATTCCCTTACGTGCTGAGGGATATCTAGAGAGTGGGATAGGTTTAATAACTACCCTAACCCTAATGCGTACTCTAACCCTAACCCCTACCCTAACACTAACACGTACCCTAATCCTAACCCGTACCCTAAACCGAGCCCTAACCCTAGCACTAACCCTAATCCAAACCCTAACCCATACCCTACGCCCTACGCGAACCCCTCCCCAAACCCGTACCCTAAGCGGTACGCTAAGCCTAACCCTAAGCCTAACCCTAACCCTAGGCTACCCTTGACTGCTTCTGCCTCCAATAGATTTCCTAAGCACTATTGTTTTAAGGAACAGCTTAAAAAGAGAATCCTAATGTGATTTCTTTATAATGGGTGTGTTCCTTATCTTATCCTAGTGTCTAAACTCTTCTCCATGGCTGCACCCTCAAATAATATTCCTTTACGTGCTAAGGGGTATCTAGAGAGTGGGATAGGTTTAATAACTACCCTAACGCTAACGCGTACCCTAACCCTAACCCCTACCCTAACCCTAACACGTACCCTAATCCTAACCCGTACCCTAAACCGAGGCCTAACCCTAACACTAACCCTAACCCTAACCCATACCCTACGCCGTACCCGCACCCCTCCCCGAACCCGTACCCTAAGCCGTATCCTAAGCCGTACCCTAAGCCAAACCCTAAGCCTAACCCTAACCCTAGGCTACCCTTGACTGCTTCTGCCTCCAATAGATTTCCTAAGCACTAGTGTTTTAAGGAACAGCTTAAAAAGAGAATCCTAATGTGATTTCTTTATAATGGGTGTGTTCCTTATCTTATCCTAGTGCCTAAACTCTTCTCCATGGCTGGATCCCCAAATAATACTCCTTTACGTGCTAAGGGGTATCTAGAGAGTGGGATAGGTTTACTAACTACCCTAACCCTAACGCGTACCCTAACCCTAACCCCTACCCTAACCCTAACACGTACCCTAATCCTAACCCGTACCCTAAACCGAGCCCTGACCCTAACACTAACCCTAACCCTAACCATAACACATACCCTACGCCATACCCGAACCCCTCCCCGAACTCGAACCCTAAGCCGTACCCTAAGCCTAACCCTAAGCCTAACCCTAACCCTTGGCTACCCTTGACTGCTTCTGCCTCCAATAGATTTCCTAAGCACTAGTGTTTTAAGGAACAGCTTAAAAAGAGAATCCTAATGTGATTTCTTTATAATGGGTGTGTTCCTTATCTTATCCTAGTGTCTAAACTCTTCTCCATGGCTGGACCCCCAAATAATATTCCTTTACGTGCTAAGGGGTATCTAGAGAGTGGGATAGGTTTAATAACTACCCTAACCCTAACGCGTACCCTAACCCTAACCCCTACCCTAACCCTAACACGTACCCTAATCCTAACCCGTACTCTAAACCGAGCCCTAACCCTAACACTAACCCTAACGCTTACCCATACCCTACGCCGTACCCGCACCCCTCACCTAACCCGTACCCTAAGCCGTACCCTAAGCCTAACCCTAAGCCTAACCCTAACCCTAGGCTACCCTTGACTGCTTCTGCCTCCAATAGATTTCCTAAGCACTAGTGTTTTAAGGAACAGCTTAAAAAGAGAATCCTAATGTGATTTCTTTATAATGGGTGTGTTCCTTATCTTATCCTAGTGCCTAAACTCTTCTCCATGGCTGGATCCCCAAATAATACTCCTTTACGTGCTAAGGGGTATCTAGAGAGTGGGATAGGTTTACTAACTACCCTAACCCTAACGCGTACCCTAAACCTAACCCCTACCCTAACCCTAACACGTACCCTAATCCTAACCCGTACCCTAAACCGAGCCCTGACCCTAACAGTAACCCTAACCCTAACCATAACACATACCCTACGCCGTACCCGAACCCTTCCCCGAACCCGCACCCTAAGCCGTACCCTAAGCCTAACCCTAAGCCTAACCCTAACCCTTGGCTACCCTTGACTGCTTCTGCCTACAATAGATTTCCTAAGCACTAGTGTTTTAAGGAACAGCTTAAAAAGAGAATTCTAATGTGATTTCTTTATAATGGGTGTGTTCCTTATCTTATCCTAGTGTCTAAACTCTTCTCCATGGCTGGACCCCCAAATAATACTCCTTTACGTGCTAAGGGGTATCTAGAGAGTGGGATAGGTTTACTAACTACCCTAACCCTAAAGCGTACCCTAACCCTAACCCCTACCCTAACCCTAACATGTACCCTAATCCTAACCCTTACCCTAAACCGAGCCGTAACCTTAACACTAACCCTAACCCTAACCCTAACACATACCCTACGCTGTACCCGAACCCCTCCCCGAACCCGTACCCTAAGCCGTACCCTAAGCCTAACCCTAACCCTAGGCTACCCTTGACTGCTTCTGCCTCCAATAGATTTCCTAAGCACTAGTGTTTTAAGGAACAGCTTAAAAAGAGAATCCTAATGTGATTTCTTTATAATGGGTGTGTTCCTTATCTTATCCTAGTGTCTAAACTCTTCTCCATGGCTGGACCCCCAAATAATATTCCTTTACGTGCTAAGGGGTATCTAGAGAGTGGGATAGGTTTAATAACTACCCTAACCCTAACGCGTACCCTAACCCTAACCCCTACCCTAACCCTAACACGTACCCTAATCCTAACCCGTACCCTAAACCGAGCCCTAACCCTAACACTAACCCTAACCCTAACCCATACCCTACGCTGTACCCGCACCCCTCACCTAACCCGTACCCTAAGCCTTACCCTAAGCCTAACCCTAAGCCTAACCCTAACCCTAGGCTACCCTTGACTGCTTCTGCCTCCAATAGATTTCCTAAGCACTACTGTTTTAAGGAACAGCTTAAAAAGAGAATCCTAATGTGATTTCTTTATAATGGGTGTGTTCCTTATTTATCCTAGTGTCTAAACTCTTCTCCATGGCTGGACCCCCAAATAATATTCCTTTACGTGCTAAGGGGTATCTAGAAAGTGGGATAGGTTTAATAACTACCCTAACCCTAAAGCGTACCCTAACCCTAACCCCTACCCTAACCCTAACACGTATCCTAATCCTAACCCGTACCTGAACCGAGCCCTAACCCTAACACTAACCCTAACACTAACCCTAACGCATACCCTACGCCGTACCCGAACCCCTCCCTGAACCCGTACCCTAAGCCGTACCCTAAGCCTAACCCTAAGCCTAACCCTAACCCTACGCTACCCTTGACTGCTTCTGCCTCCAATAGATTTCCTAAGCACTAGTGTTTTAAGGAACAGCTTAAAAAGAGAATCCTAATGTGATTTCTTTATAATGGGTGTGTTCCTTATCTTATCTTAGTGTCTAAACTCTTCTCCATGGCTGCACCCCCAAATAATATTCCCTTACGTACTGAGGGGTATCTAGAGAGTGGGATAGGTTTAATAACTACCCTAACCCTAATGCGTACTCTAACCCTAACCCCTACCCTAACACTAACACGTACCCTAATCCTAACCCGTACCCTAAACCGAGCCCTAACCCTAGCACTAACCCTAATCCAAACCCTAACCCATACCCTACGCCGTAACCGAACCCCTCCCCAAACCCGTACCCTAAGCGGTACGCTAAGCCTAACCCTAAGCCTAACCCTAACCCTAGGCTACCCTTGACTGCTTCTGCCTCCAATAGATTTCCTAAGCACTAGTGTTTTAAGGAACAGCTTAAAAAGAGAATCCTAATGTGATTTCTTTATAATGGGTGTGTTCCTTATCTTATCCTAGTGCCTAAACTCTTCTCCATGGCTGGATCCCCAAATAATACTCCTTTACGTGCTAAGGGGTATCTAGAGAGTGGGATAGGTTTACTAACTACCCTAACCCTAACGCGTACCCTAACCCTAACCCCTACCCTAACCCTAACACGTACCCTAATCCTAACCCGTACCCTAAACCGAGCCCTAACCCTAACACTAACCCTAACCCTAACCATAACACATACCCTACGCCGTACCCGAACCCCTCCCCGAACCCGAACCCTAAGCCATACCCTAAGCCTAACCCTAAGCCTAACCCTAAACCTAGGCTACCCTTGACTGCTTCTGCCTCCAATAGATTTCCTAAGCACTAGTGTTTTAAGGAACAGCTTAAAAAGAGAATCCTAATGTGATTTCTTTATAATGGGTGTGTTCCTTACCTTATCTTAGTGTCTAAACTCTTCTCCATGGCTGCACCCCCAAATAATATTCCCTTACGTGCGAAGGGGTATCTAGAGAGTGGGATAGGTTTAATAACTACCCTAACCCTAATGCGTACTCTAACCATAACCCCTACCCTAACACTAACACGTACCCTAATCCTAACCCGTACCCTAAACCGAGCCCTAACCCTAACCCTAACCCTAACCCATACCCTACGCCGTACCCGCACCCCTCCCCAAACCCGTACCCTAAGCCGTACCCTAAGCCTAACCCTAAGCCTAACCCTAACCCTAGGCTACCCTTGACTGCTTCTGCCTCTAATAGATTTCCTAAGCACTAGTGTTTTAAGGAACAGCTGAAAAAGAGAATCCTAATGTGATTTCTTTATAATGGGTGTGTTCCTTATCTTATCCTAGTGTCTAAACTCTTCTCCATGGCTGGACCCCCAAATAATACTCCTTTACGTGCTAAGGGGTATCTAGAGAGTGGGATAGGTTTAATAACTACCCTAACACTAACGCGTACCCTAACCCTAACCCCTACCCTAACCCTAACACGTACCCTAATCCTAACCCGTACCCTAAACCGAGCCCTAACCCTAACACTAACCCTAACCCTAACCCATACCCTACGCTGTACCCGCACCCCTCACCTAACCCGTACCCTAAGCCTTACCCTAAGCCTAACCCTAAGCCTAACCCTAACCCTAGGCTACCCTTGACTGCTTCTGCCTCCAATAGATTTCCTAAGCACTACTGTTTTAAGGAACAGCTTAAAAAGAGAATCCTAATGTGATTTCTTTATAATGGGTGTGTTCCTTATTTATCCTAGTGTCTAAACTCTTCTCCATGGCTGGACCCCCAAATAATATTCCTTTACGTGCTAAGGGGTATCTAGAAAGTGGGATAGGTTTAATAACTACCCTAACCCTAAAGCGTACCCTAACCCTAACCCCTACCCTAACCCTAACACGTATCCTAATCCTAACCCGTACCTGAACCGAGCCCTAACCCTAACACTAACCCTAACACTAACCCTAACGCATACCCTACGCCGTACCCGAACCCCTCCCTGAACCCGTACCCTAAGCCGTACCCTAAGCCTAACCCTAAGCCTAACCCTAACCCTACGCTACCCTTGACTGCTTCTGCCTCCAATAGATTTCCTAAGCACTAGTGTTTTAAGGAACAGCTTAAAAAGAGAATCCTAATGTGATTTCTTTATAATGGGTGTGTTCCTTATCTTATCTTAGTGTCTAAACTCTTCTCCATGGCTGCACCCCCAAATAATATTCCCTTACGTACTGAGGGGTATCTAGAGAGTGGGATAGGTTTAATAACTACCCTAACCCTAATGCGTACTCTAACCCTAACCCCTACCCTAACACTAACACGTACCCTAATCCTAACCCGTACCCTAAACCGAGCCCTAACCCTAGCACTAACCCTAATCCAAACCCTAACCCATACCCTACGCCGTAACCGAACCCCTCCCCAAACCCGTACCCTAAGCGGTACGCTAAGCCTAACCCTAAGCCTAACCCTAACCCTAGGCTACCCTTGACTGCTTCTGCCTCCAATAGATTTCCTAAGCACTAGTGTTTTAAGGAACAGCTTAAAAAGAGAATCCTAATGTGATTTCTTTATAATGGGTGTGTTCCTTATCTTATCCTAGTGCCTAAACTCTTCTCCATGGCTGGATCCCCAAATAATACTCCTTTACGTGCTAAGGGGTATCTAGAGAGTGGGATAGGTTTACTAACTACCCTAACCCTAACGCGTACCCTAACCCTAACCCCTACCC
This sequence comes from Balaenoptera ricei, assembly GCF_028023285.1. Classification (NCBI taxonomy): domain Eukaryota; kingdom Metazoa; phylum Chordata; class Mammalia; order Artiodactyla; family Balaenopteridae; genus Balaenoptera; species Balaenoptera ricei. The sequence goes on along the minus strand of NC_082642.1, from coordinate 46,849,406 downwards.
TAACCCTAACACGTACCCTAATCCTAACCCGTACCCTAAACCGAGCCCTAACCCTAACACTAACCCTAACCCTAACCATAACACATACCCTACGCCGTACCCGAACCCCTCCCCGAACCCGAACCCTAAGCCATACCCTAAGCCTAACCCTAAGCCTAACCCTAAACCTAGGCTACCCTTGACTGCTTCTGCCTCCAATAGATTTCCTAAGCACTAGTGTTTTAAGGAACAGCTTAAAAAGAGAATCCTAATGTGATTTCTTTATAATGGGTGTGTTCCTTACCTTATCTTAGTGTCTAAACTCTTCTCCATGGCTGCACCCCCAAATAATATTCCCTTACGTGCGAAGGGGTATCTAGAGAGTGGGATAGGTTTAATAACTACCCTAACCCTAATGCGTACTCTAACCATAACCCCTACCCTAACACTAACACGTACCCTAATCCTAACCCGTACCCTAAACCGAGCCCTAACCCTAAACCTAACCCTAACCCATACCCTACGCCGTACCCGCACCCCTCCCCAAACCCGTACCCTAAGCCGTACCCTAAGCCTAACCCTAAGCCTAACCCTAACCCTAGGCTACCCTTGACTGCTTCTGCCTCTAATAGATTTCCTAAGCACTAGTGTTTTAAGGAACAGCTGAAAAAGAGAATCCTAATGTGATTTCTTTATAATGGGTGTGTTCCTTATCTTATCCTAGTGTCTAAACTCTTCTCCATGGCTGGACCCCCAAATAATACTCCTTTACGTGCTAAGGGGTATCTAGAGAGTGGGATAGGTTTAATAACTACCCTAACACTAACGCGTACCCTAACCCTAACCCCTACCCTAACCCTAACACGTACCCTAATCCTAACCCGTACCCTAAACCGAGCCCTAACCCTAACACTAACCCTAACCCTAACCCTAACCCATACCCTACGCCGTACCCGCACCCCTCACCGAACCCGTACCCTAAGCCGTACACTAAGCCTAACCCTAAGCCTAACCCTAACCCTAGGCTACCCTTGACTGCTTCTGCCTCCAATAGATTTCCTAAGCACTAGTGTTTTAAGGAACAGCTTAAAAAGAGAATCCTAATGTGATTTCTTTATAATGGGTGTGTTCCTTACCTTATCTTAGTGTCAAAACTCTTCTCCATGGCTGCACCCCCAAATAATATTCCCTTACGTGCTAAGGGGTATCTAGAGAGTGGGATAGGTTTAATAACTACCCTAACCCTAATGCGTACTCTAACCCTAACCCCTACCCTAACCCTAACACGTACCCTAATCCTAACCCGTACCCTAAACCGAGCCCTAACCCTAACACTAACCCTAACCCTAACCATAACACATACCCTACGCCGTACCCGAACCCCTCCCCGAACCCGTACCCTAAGCCGTACCCTAAGCCTAACCCTAAGCCTAACCCTAACCCTAGGCTACCCTTGACTGCTTCTGCCTCCAATAGATTTCCTAAGCACTAGTGTATGAAGGAACAGCTTAAAAAGAGAATCCTAATGTGATTTCTTTATAATGGGTGTGTTCCTTACCTTATCTTAGTGTCTAAACTCTTCTCCATGGCTGCACCCCCAAATAATATTCCCTTACGTGCGAAGGGGTATCTAGAGAGTGGGATAGGTTTAATAACTACCCTAACCCTAATGCGTACTCTAACCATAACCCCTACCCTAACACTAACACGTACCCTAATCCTAACCCGTACCCTAAACCGAGCCCTAACCCTAACCCTAACCCAAACCCATACCCTACGCCGTACCCGCACCCCTCCCCAAACCATTACCCTAAGCCGTACCCTAAGCCTAACCCTAAGCCTAACCCTAACCCTAGGCTACCCTTGACTGCTTCTGCCTCTAATAGATTTCCTAAGCACTAGTGTTTTAAGGAACAGCTGAAAAAGAGAATGCTAATGTGATTTCTTTATAATGGGTGTGTTCCTTATCTTATCCTAGTGTCTAAACTCTTCTCCATGGCTGGACCCCCAAATAATATTCCTTTACGTGCTAAGGGGTATCTAGAGAGTGGGATAGGTTTAATAACTACCCTAACCCTAATGCGTACCCTAACCCTAACCCCTACCCTAACCCTAACACGTACCCTAATCCTAACCCGTACCCTAAACCGAGCCCTAACCCTAACACTAACCCTAACCCGAACCCTAACCAATACCCTACGCCGTACCCGAACCCCTCCCCAAACCCGTACCCTAATCCGTACCCTAAGCCTAACCCTAAGCCTAACACTAACCCTAGGCTACCCTTGACTGCTTCTGCCTCCAATAGATTTCCTAAGCACTAGTGTTTTAAGGAACAGCTGAAAAAGAGAATCCTAATGTGATTTCTTTATAATGGGAGTGTTCCTTATCTTATCCTAGTGTCTAAACTCTTCTCCAAGGCTGGACCCCCAAATAATACTCCTTTACGTGCTAAGGGGTATCTAGAGAGTGGGATAGGTTTAATAACTACCCTAACACTAACGCGTACCCTAACCCTAACCCCTACCCTAACCCTAACACGTACCCTAATCCTAACCCGTACCCTAAACCGAGCCCTAACCCTAACCCATACCCTACGCTGTACCCGCACCCCTCACCTAACCCGTACCCTAAGCCTTACCCTAAGCCTAACCCTAAGCCTAACCCTAACCCTAGGCTACCCTTGACTGCTTCTGCCTCCAATAGATTTCCTAAGCACTACTGTTTTAAGGAACAGCTTAAAAAGAGAATCCTAATGTGATTTCTTTATAATGGGTGTGTTCCTTATTTATCCTAGTGTCTAAACTCTTCTCCATGGCTGGACCCCCAAATAATATTCCTTTACGTGCTAAGGGGTATCTAGAAAGTGGGATAGGTTTAATAACTACCCTAACCCTAAAGCGTACCCTAACCCTAACCCCTACCCTAACCCTAACACGTATCCTAATCCTAACCCGTACCTGAACCGAGCCCTAACCCTAACACTAACCCTAACACTAACCCTAACGCATACCCTACGCCGTACCCGAACCCCTCCCTGAACCCGTACCCTAAGCCGTACCCTAAGCCTAACCCTAAGCCTAACCCTAACCCTACGCTACCCTTGACTGCTTCTGCCTCCAATAGATTTCCTAAGCACTAGTGTTTTAAGGAACAGCTTAAAAAGAGAATCCTAATGTGATTTCTTTATAATGGGTGTGTTCCTTATCTTATCTTAGTGTCTAAACTCTTCTCCATGGCTGCACCCCCAAATAATATTCCCTTACGTACTGAGGGGTATCTAGAGAGTGGGATAGGTTTAATAACTACCCTAACCCTAATGCGTACTCTAACCCTAACCCCTACCCTAACACTAACACGTACCCTAATCCTAACCCGTACCCTAAACCGAGCCCTAACCCTAGCACTAACCCTAATCCAAACCCTAACCCATACCCTACGCCCTACGCGAACCCCTCCCCAAACCCGTACCCTAAGCGGTACGCTAAGCCTAACCCTAAGCCTAACCCTAACCCTAGGCTACCCTTGACTGCTTCTGCCTCCAATAGATTTCCTAAGCACTATTGTTTTAAGGAACAGCTTAAAAAGAGAATCCTAATGTGATTTCTTTATAATGGGTGTGTTCCTTATCTTATCCTAGTGTCTAAACTCTTCTCCATGGCTGCACCCTCAAATAATATTCCTTTACGTGCTAAGGGGTATCTAGAGAGTGGGATAGGTTTAATAACTACCCTAACGCTAACGCGTACCCTAACCCTAACCCCTACCCTAACCCTAACACGTACCCTAATCCTAACCCGTACCCTAAACCGAGGCCTAACCCTAACACTAACCCTAACCCTAACCCATACCCTACGCCGTACCCGCACCCCTCCCCGAACCCGTACCCTAAGCCGTATCCTAAGCCGTACCCTAAGCCAAACCCTAAGCCTAACCCTAACCCTAGGCTACCCTTGACTGCTTCTGCCTCCAATAGATTTCCTAAGCACTAGTGTTTTAAGGAACAGCTTAAAAAGAGAATCCTAATGTGATTTCTTTATAATGGGTGTGTTCCTTATCTTATCCTAGTGCCTAAACTCTTCTCCATGGCTGGATCCCCAAATAATACTCCTTTACGTGCTAAGGGGTATCTAGAGAGTGGGATAGGTTTACTAACTACCCTAACCCTAACGCGTACCCTAACCCTAACCCCTACCCTAACCCTAACACGTACCCTAATCCTAACCCGTACCCTAAACCGAGCCCTGACCCTAACACTAACCCTAACCCTAACCATAACACATACCCTACGCCATACCCGAACCCCTCCCCGAACTCGAACCCTAAGCCGTACCCTAAGCCTAACCCTAAGCCTAACCCTAACCCTTGGCTACCCTTGACTGCTTCTGCCTCCAATAGATTTCCTAAGCACTAGTGTTTTAAGGAACAGCTTAAAAAGAGAATCCTAATGTGATTTCTTTATAATGGGTGTGTTCCTTATCTTATCCTAGTGTCTAAACTCTTCTCCATGGCTGGACCCCCAAATAATATTCCTTTACGTGCTAAGGGGTATCTAGAGAGTGGGATAGGTTTAATAACTACCCTAACCCTAACGCGTACCCTAACCCTAACCCCTACCCTAACCCTAACACGTACCCTAATCCTAACCCGTACTCTAAACCGAGCCCTAACCCTAACACTAACCCTAACGCTTACCCATACCCTACGCCGTACCCGCACCCCTCACCTAACCCGTACCCTAAGCCGTACCCTAAGCCTAACCCTAAGCCTAACCCTAACCCTAGGCTACCCTTGACTGCTTCTGCCTCCAATAGATTTCCTAAGCACTAGTGTTTTAAGGAACAGCTTAAAAAGAGAATCCTAATGTGATTTCTTTATAATGGGTGTGTTCCTTATCTTATCCTAGTGCCTAAACTCTTCTCCATGGCTGGATCCCCAAATAATACTCCTTTACGTGCTAAGGGGTATCTAGAGAGTGGGATAGGTTTACTAACTACCCTAACCCTAACGCGTACCCTAAACCTAACCCCTACCCTAACCCTAACACGTACCCTAATCCTAACCCGTACCCTAAACCGAGCCCTGACCCTAACAGTAACCCTAACCCTAACCATAACACATACCCTACGCCGTACCCGAACCCTTCCCCGAACCCGCACCCTAAGCCGTACCCTAAGCCTAACCCTAAGCCTAACCCTAACCCTTGGCTACCCTTGACTGCTTCTGCCTACAATAGATTTCCTAAGCACTAGTGTTTTAAGGAACAGCTTAAAAAGAGAATTCTAATGTGATTTCTTTATAATGGGTGTGTTCCTTATCTTATCCTAGTGTCTAAACTCTTCTCCATGGCTGGACCCCCAAATAATACTCCTTTACGTGCTAAGGGGTATCTAGAGAGTGGGATAGGTTTACTAACTACCCTAACCCTAAAGCGTACCCTAACCCTAACCCCTACCCTAACCCTAACATGTACCCTAATCCTAACCCTTACCCTAAACCGAGCCGTAACCTTAACACTAACCCTAACCCTAACCCTAACACATACCCTACGCTGTACCCGAACCCCTCCCCGAACCCGTACCCTAAGCCGTACCCTAAGCCTAACCCTAAGCCTAACCCTAACCCTAGGCTACCCTTGACTGCTTCTGCCTCCAATAGATTTCCTAAGCACTAGTGTTTTAAGGAACAGCTTAAAAAGAGAATCCTAATGTGATTTCTTTATAATGGGTGTGTTCCTTATCTTATCCTAGTGTCTAAACTCTTCTCCATGGCTGGACCCCCAAATAATATTCCTTTACGTGCTAAGGGGTATCTAGAGAGTGGGATAGGTTTAATAACTACCCTAACCCTAACGCGTACCCTAACCCTAACCCCTACCCTAACCCTAACACGTACCCTAATCCTAACCCGTACCCTAAACCGAGCCCTAACCCTAACCCATACCCTACGCTGTACCCGCACCCCTCACCTAACCCGTACCCTAAGCCTTACCCTAAGCCTAACCCTAAGCCTAACCCTAACCCTAGGCTACCCTTGACTGCTTCTGCCTCCAATAGATTTCCTAAGCACTACTGTTTTAAGGAACAGCTTAAAAAGAGAATCCTAATGTGATTTCTTTATAATGGGTGTGTTCCTTATTTATCCTAGTGTCTAAACTCTTCTCCATGGCTGGACCCCCAAATAATATTCCTTTACGTGCTAAGGGGTATCTAGAAAGTGGGATAGGTTTAATAACTACCCTAACCCTAAAGCGTACCCTAACCCTAACCCCTACCCTAACCCTAACACGTATCCTAATCCTAACCCGTACCTGAACCGAGCCCTAACCCTAACACTAACCCTAACACTAACCCTAACGCATACCCTACGCCGTACCCGAACCCCTCCCTGAACCCGTACCCTAAGCCGTACCCTAAGCCTAACCCTAAGCCTAACCCTAACCCTACGCTACCCTTGACTGCTTCTGCCTCCAATAGATTTCCTAAGCACTAGTGTTTTAAGGAACAGCTTAAAAAGAGAATCCTAATGTGATTTCTTTATAATGGGTGTGTTCCTTATCTTATCTTAGTGTCTAAACTCTTCTCCATGGCTGCACCCCCAAATAATATTCCCTTACGTACTGAGGGGTATCTAGAGAGTGGGATAGGTTTAATAACTACCCTAACCCTAATGCGTACTCTAACCCTAACCCCTACCCTAACACTAACACGTACCCTAATCCTAACCCGTACCCTAAACCGAGCCCTAACCCTAGCACTAACCCTAATCCAAACCCTAACCCATACCCTACGCCCTACGCGAACCCCTCCCCAAACCCGTACCCTAAGCGGTACGCTAAGCCTAACCCTAAGCCTAACCCTAACCCTAGGCTACCCTTGACTGCTTCTGCCTCCAATAGATTTCCTAAGCACTATTGTTTTAAGGAACAGCTTAAAAAGAGAATCCTAATGTGATTTCTTTATAATGGGTGTGTTCCTTATCTTATCCTAGTGTCTAAACTCTTCTCCATGGCTGCACCCTCAAATAATATTCCTTTACGTGCTAAGGGGTATCTAGAGAGTGGGATAGGTTTAATAACTACCCTAACGCTAACGCGTACCCTAACCCTAACCCCTACCCTAACCCTAACACGTACCCTAATCCTAACCCGTACCCTAAACCGAGGCCTAACCCTAACACTAACCCTAACCCTAACCCATACCCTACGCCGTACCCGCACCCCTCCCCGAACCCGTACCCTAAGCCGTATCCTAAGCCGTACCCTAAGCCAAACCCTAAGCCTAACCCTAACCCTAGGCTACCCTTGACTGCTTCTGCCTCCAATAGATTTCCTAAGCACTAGTGTTTTAAGGAACAGCTTAAAAAGAGAATCCTAATGTGATTTCTTTATAATGGGTGTGTTCCTTATCTTATCCTAGTGCCTAAACTCTTCTCCATGGCTGGATCCCCAAATAATACTCCTTTACGTGCTAAGGGGTATCTAGAGAGTGGGATAGGTTTACTAACTACCCTAACCCTAACGCGTACCCTAACCCTAACCCCTACCCTAACCCTAACACGTACCCTAATCCTAACCCGTACCCTAAACCGAGCCCTGACCCTAACACTAACCCTAACCCTAACCATAACACATACCCTACGCCATACCCGAACCCCTCCCCGAACTCGAACCCTAAGCCGTACCCTAAGCCTAACCCTAAGCCTAACCCTAACCCTTGGCTACCCTTGACTGCTTCTGCCTCCAATAGATTTCCTAAGCACTAGTGTTTTAAGGAACAGCTTAAAAAGAGAATCCTAATGTGATTTCTTTATAATGGGTGTGTTCCTTATCTTATCCTAGTGTCTAAACTCTTCTCCATGGCTGGACCCCCAAATAATATTCCTTTACGTGCTAAGGGGTATCTAGAGAGTGGGATAGGTTTAATAACTACCCTAACCCTAACGCGTACCCTAACCCTAACCCCTACCCTAACCCTAACACGTACCCTAATCCTAACCCGTACTCTAAACCGAGCCCTAACCCTAACACTAACCCTAACGCTTACCCATACCCTACGCCGTACCCGCACCCCTCACCTAACCCGTACCCTAAGCCGTACCCTAAGCCTAACCCTAAGCCTAACCCTAACCCTAGGCTACCCTTGACTGCTTCTGCCTCCAATAGATTTCCTAAGCACTAGTGTTTTAAGGAACAGCTTAAAAAGAGAATCCTAATGTGATTTCTTTATAATGGGTGTGTTCCTTATCTTATCCTAGTGCCTAAACTCTTCTCCATGGCTGGATCCCCAAATAATACTCCTTTACGTGCTAAGGGGTATCTAGAGAGTGGGATAGGTTTACTAACTACCCTAACCCTAACGCGTACCCTAAACCTAACCCCTACCCTAACCCTAACACGTACCCTAATCCTAACCCGTACCCTAAACCGAGCCCTGACCCTAACAGTAACCCTAACCCTAACCATAACACATACCCTACGCCGTACCCGAACCCTTCCCCGAACCCGCACCCTAAGCCGTACCCTAAGCCTAACCCTAAGCCTAACCCTAACCCTTGGCTACCCTTGACTGCTTCTGCCTACAATAGATTTCCTAAGCACTAGTGTTTTAAGGAACAGCTTAAAAAGAGAATTCTAATGTGATTTCTTTATAATGGGTGTGTTCCTTATCTTATCCTAGTGTCTAAACTCTTCTCCATGGCTGGACCCCCAAATAATACTCCTTTACGTGCTAAGGGGTATCTAGAGAGTGGGATAGGTTTACTAACTACCCTAACCCTAAAGCGTACCCTAACCCTAACCCCTACCCTAACCCTAACATGTACCCTAATCCTAACCCTTACCCTAAACCGAGCCGTAACCTTAACACTAACCCTAACCCTAACCCTAACACATACCCTACGCTGTACCCGAACCCCTCCCCGAACCCGTACCCTAAGCCGTACCCTAAGCCTAACCCTAAGCCTAACCCTAACCCTAGGCTACCCTTGACTGCTTCTGCCTCCAATAGATTTCCTAAGCACTAGTGTTTTAAGGAACAGCTTAAAAAGAGAATCCTAATGTGATTTCTTTATAATGGGTGTGTTCCTTATCTTATCCTAGTGTCTAAACTCTTCTCCATGGCTGGACCCCCAAATAATATTCCTTTACGTGCTAAGGGGTATCTAGAGAGTGGGATAGGTTTAATAACTACCCTAACCCTAACGCGTACCCTAACCCTAACCCCTACCCTAACCCTAACACGTACCCTAATCCTAACCCGTACCCTAAACCGAGCCCTAACCCTAACACTAACCCTAACCCTAACCCATACCCTACGCTGTACCCGCACCCCTCACCTAACCCGTACCCTAAGCCTTACCCTAAGCCTAACCCTAAGCCTAACCCTAACCCTAGGCTACCCTTGACTGCTTCTGCCTCCAATAGATTTCCTAAGCACTACTGTTTTAAGGAACAGCTTAAAAAGAGAATCCTAATGTGATTTCTTTATAATGGGTGTGTTCCTTATTTATCCTAGTGTCTAAACTCTTCTCCATGGCTGGACCCCCAAATAATATTCCTTTACGTGCTAAGGGGTATCTAGAAAGTGGGATAGGTTTAATAACTACCCTAACCCTAAAGCGTACCCTAACCCTAACCCCTACCCTAACCCTAACACGTATCCTAATCCTAACCCGTACCTGAACCGAGCCCTAACCCTAACACTAACCCTAACACTAACCCTAACGCATACCCTACGCCGTACCCGAACCCCTCCCTGAACCCGTACCCTAAGCCGTACCCTAAGCCTAACCCTAAGCCTAACCCTAACCCTACGCTACCCTTGACTGCTTCTGCCTCCAATAGATTTCCTAAGCACTAGTGTTTTAAGGAACAGCTTAAAAAGAGAATCCTAATGTGATTTCTTTATAATGGGTGTGTTCCTTATCTTATCTTAGTGTCTAAACTCTTCTCCATGGCTGCACCCCCAAATAATATTCCCTTACGTACTGAGGGGTATCTAGAGAGTGGGATAGGTTTAATAACTACCCTAACCCTAATGCGTACTCTAACCCTAACCCCTACCCTAACACTAACACGTACCCTAATCCTAACCCGTACCCTAAACCGAGCCCTAACCCTAGCACTAACCCTAATCCAAACCCTAACCCATACCCTACGCCGTAACCGAACCCCTCCCCAAACCCGTACCCTAAGCGGTACGCTAAGCCTAACCCTAAGCCTAACCCTAACCCTAGGCTACCCTTGACTGCTTCTGCCTCCAATAGATTTCCTAAGCACTAGTGTTTTAAGGAACAGCTTAAAAAGAGAATCCTAATGTGATTTCTTTATAATGGGTGTGTTCCTTATCTTATCCTAGTGCCTAAACTCTTCTCCATGGCTGGATCCCCAAATAATACTCCTTTACGTGCTAAGGGGTATCTAGAGAGTGGGATAGGTTTACTAACTACCCTAACCCTAACGCGTACCCTAACCCTAACCCCTACCCTAACCCTAACACGTACCCTAATCCTAACCCGTACCCTAAACCGAGCCCTAACCCTAACACTAACCCTAACCCTAACCATAACACATACCCTACGCCGTACCCGAACCCCTCCCCGAACCCGAACCCTAAGCCATACCCTAAGCCTAACCCTAAGCCTAACCCTAAACCTAGGCTACCCTTGACTGCTTCTGCCTCCAATAGATTTCCTAAGCACTAGTGTTTTAAGGAACAGCTTAAAAAGAGAATCCTAATGTGATTTCTTTATAATGGGTGTGTTCCTTACCTTATCTTAGTGTCTAAACTCTTCTCCATGGCTGCACCCCCAAATAATATTCCCTTACGTGCGAAGGGGTATCTAGAGAGTGGGATAGGTTTAATAACTACCCTAACCCTAATGCGTACTCTAACCATAACCCCTACCCTAACACTAACACGTACCCTAATCCTAACCCGTACCCTAAACCGAGCCCTAACCCTAACCCTAACCCTAACCCATACCCTACGCCGTACCCGCACCCCTCCCCAAACCCGTACCCTAAGCCGTACCCTAAGCCTAACCCTAAGCCTAACCCTAACCCTAGGCTACCCTTGACTGCTTCTGCCTCTAATAGATTTCCTAAGCACTAGTGTTTTAAGGAACAGCTGAAAAAGAGAATCCTAATGTGATTTCTTTATAATGGGTGTGTTCCTTATCTTATCCTAGTGTCTAAACTCTTCTCCATGGCTGGACCCCCAAATAATATTCCTTTACGTGCTAAGGGGTATCTAGAGAGTGGGATAGGTTTAATAACTACCCTAACCCTAATGCGTACCCTAACCCTAACCCCTACCCTAACCCTAACACGTACCCTAATCCTAACCCGTACCCTAAACCGAGCCCTAACCCTAACACTAACCCTAACCCGAACCCTAACCAATACCCTACGCCGTACCCGAACCCCTCCCCAAACCCGTACCCTAATCCGTACCCTAAGCCTAACCCTAAGCCTAACACTAACCCTAGGCTACCCTTGACTGCTTCTGCCTCCAATAGATTTCCTAAGCACTAGTGTTTTAAGGAACAGCTGAAAAAGAGAATCCTAATGTGATTTCTTTATAATGGGAGTGTTCCTTATCTTATCCTAGTGTCTAAACTCTTCTCCAAGGCTGGACCCCCAAATAATACTCCTTTACGTGCTAAGGGGTATCTAGAGAGTGGGATAGGTTTAATAACTACCCTAACACTAACGCGTACCCTAACCCTAACCCCTACCCTAACCCTAACACGTACCCTAATCCTATCCCGTACCCTAAACCGAGCCCTAAATCTAACACTAACCCTAACCCTAACCCAAACCCATAACCTACGCCGAACCCGTACCCTAAGCCGTACCCTAAGCCTAACCCTAAGCCTAACCCTAACCCTAGGCTACCCTTGACTGCTTCTGCCTCCAATAGATTTCCTAAGCACTAGTGTTTTAAGGAACAGCTTAAAAAGAGAATCCTAATGTGATTTCTTTATAATGGGTGTGTTCCTTATCTTATCCTAGTGTTTAAACTCTTCTCCATGGCTGGACCCACAAATAATATTCCTTTACATGCTAAGGGGTATCTAGAAAGTGGGATAGGTTTAATAACTACCCTAACACTAAAGCGTACCCTAACCCTAACCCCTACCCTAACCCTAACACGTATCCTAATCCTAACCCGTACCCTGAACCGAGCCCTAACCCTAACACTAACCCTAACACTAACCCTAACGCATACCCTACGCCGTACCCGAACGTCTCCCTGAACCCGTACCCTAAGCCGTACCCTAAGCCTAACCCTAAGCCTAACCCTAACCCTATGCTACCCTTGACTGCTTCTGCCTCCAATAGATTTCCTAAGCACTAGTGTTTTAAGGAACAGCTTAAAAAGAGAATCCTAATGTGATTTCTTTATAATGGGTGTGTTCCTTATCTTATCTTAGTGTCTAAACTCTTCTCCATGGCTGCACCCCCAAATAATATTCCCTTACGTGCTGAGGGATATCTAGAGAGTGGGATAGGTTTAATAACTACCCTAACCCTAATGCGTACTCTAACCCTAACCCCTACCCTAACACTAACACGTACCCTAATCCTAACCCGTACCCTAAACCGAGCCCTAACCCTAGCACTAACCCTAATCCAAACCCTAACCCATACCCTACGCCCTACGCGAACCCCTCCCCAAACCCGTACCCTAAGCGGTACGCTAAGCCTAACCCTAAGCCTAACCCTAACCCTAGGCTACCCTTGACTGCTTCTGCCTCCAATAGATTTCCTAAGCACTATTGTTTTAAGGAACAGCTTAAAAAGAGAATCCTAATGTGATTTCTTTATAATGGGTGTGTTCCTTATCTTATCCTAGTGTCTAAACTCTTCTCCATGGCTGCACCCTCAAATAATATTCCTTTACGTGCTAAGGGGTATCTAGAGAGTGGGATAGGTTTAATAACTACCCTAACGCTAACGCGTACCCTAACCCTAACCCCTACCCTAACCCTAACACGTACCCTAATCCTAACCCGTACCCTAAACCGAGGCCTAACCCTAACACTAACCCTAACCCTAACCCATACCCTACGCCGTACCCGCACCCCTCCCCGAACCCGTACCCTAAGCCGTATCCTAAGCCGTACCCTAAGCCAAACCCTAAGCCTAACCCTAACCCTAGGCTACCCTTGACTGCTTCTGCCTCCAATAGATTTCCTAAGCACTAGTGTTTTAAGGAACAGCTTAAAAAGAGAATCCTAATGTGATTTCTTTATAATGGGTGTGTTCCTTATCTTATCCTAGTGCCTAAACTCTTCTCCATGGCTGGATCCCCAAATAATACTCCTTTACGTGCTAAGGGGTATCTAGAGAGTGGGATAGGTTTACTAACTACCCTAACCCTAACGCGTACCCTAACCCTAACCCCTACCCTAACCCTAACACGTACCCTAATCCTAACCCGTACCCTAAACCGAGCCCTGACCCTAACACTAACCCTAACCCTAACCATAACACATACCCTACGCCATACCCGAACCCCTCCCCGAACTCGAACCCTAAGCCGTACCCTAAGCCTAACCCTAAGCCTAACCCTAACCCTTGGCTACCCTTGACTGCTTCTGCCTCCAATAGATTTCCTAAGCACTAGTGTTTTAAGGAACAGCTTAAAAAGAGAATCCTAATGTGATTTCTTTATAATGGGTGTGTTCCTTATCTTATCCTAGTGTCTAAACTCTTCTCCATGGCTGGACCCCCAAATAATATTCCTTTACGTGCTAAGGGGTATCTAGAGAGTGGGATAGGTTTAATAACTACCCTAACCCTAACGCGTACCCTAACCCTAACCCCTACCCTAACCCTAACACGTACCCTAATCCTAACCCGTACTCTAAACCGAGCCCTAACCCTAACACTAACCCTAACGCTTACCCATACCCTACGCCGTACCCGCACCCCTCACCTAACCCGTACCCTAAGCCGTACCCTAAGCCTAACCCTAAGCCTAACCCTAACCCTAGGCTACCCTTGACTGCTTCTGCCTCCAATAGATTTCCTAAGCACTAGTGTTTTAAGGAACAGCTTAAAAAGAGAATCCTAATGTGATTTCTTTATAATGGGTGTGTTCCTTATCTTATCCTAGTGCCTAAACTCTTCTCCATGGCTGGATCCCCAAATAATACTCCTTTACGTGCTAAGGGGTATCTAGAGAGTGGGATAGGTTTACTAACTACCCTAACCCTAACGCGTACCCTAAACCTAACCCCTACCCTAACCCTAACACGTACCCTAATCCTAACCCGTACCCTAAACCGAGCCCTGACCCTAACAGTAACCCTAACCCTAACCATAACACATACCCTACGCCGTACCCGAACCCTTCCCCGAACCCGCACCCTAAGCCGTACCCTAAGCCTAACCCTAAGCCTAACCCTAACCCTTGGCTACCCTTGACTGCTTCTGCCTACAATAGATTTCCTAAGCACTAGTGTTTTAAGGAACAGCTTAAAAAGAGAATTCTAATGTGATTTCTTTATAATGGGTGTGTTCCTTATCTTATCCTAGTGTCTAAACTCTTCTCCATGGCTGGACCCCCAAATAATACTCCTTTACGTGCTAAGGGGTATCTAGAGAGTGGGATAGGTTTACTAACTACCCTAACCCTAAAGCGTACCCTAACCCTAACCCCTACCCTAACCCTAACATGTACCCTAATCCTAACCCTTACCCTAAACCGAGCCGTAACCTTAACACTAACCCTAACCCTAACCCTAACACATACCCTACGCTGTACCCGAACCCCTCCCCGAACCCGTACCCTAAGCCGTACCCTAAGCCTAACCCTAAGCCTAACCCTAACCCTAGGCTACCCTTGACTGCTTCTGCCTCCAATAGATTTCCTAAGCACTAGTGTTTTAAGGAACAGCTTAAAAAGAGAATCCTAATGTGATTTCTTTATAATGGGTGTGTTCCTTATCTTATCCTAGTGTCTAAACTCTTCTCCATGGCTGGACCCCCAAATAATATTCCTTTACGTGCTAAGGGGTATCTAGAGAGTGGGATAGGTTTAATAACTACCCTAACCCTAACGCGTACCCTAACCCTAACCCCTACCCTAACCCTAACACGTACCCTAATCCTAACCCGTACCCTAAACCGAGCCCTAACCCTAACCCATACCCTACGCTGTACCCGCACCCCTCACCTAACCCGTACCCTAAGCCTTACCCTAAGCCTAACCCTAAGCCTAACCCTAACCCTAGGCTACCCTTGACTGCTTCTGCCTCCAATAGATTTCCTAAGCACTACTGTTTTAAGGAACAGCTTAAAAAGAGAATCCTAATGTGATTTCTTTATAATGGGTGTGTTCCTTATTTATCCTAGTGTCTAAACTCTTCTCCATGGCTGGACCCCCAAATAATATTCCTTTACGTGCTAAGGGGTATCTAGAAAGTGGGATAGGTTTAATAACTACCCTAACCCTAAAGCGTACCCTAACCCTAACCCCTACCCTAACCCTAACACGTATCCTAATCCTAACCCGTACCTGAACCGAGCCCTAACCCTAACACTAACCCTAACACTAACCCTAACGCATACCCTACGCCGTACCCGAACCCCTCCCTGAACCCGTACCCTAAGCCGTACCCTAAGCCTAACCCTAAGCCTAACCCTAACCCTACGCTACCCTTGACTGCTTCTGCCTCCAATAGATTTCCTAAGCACTAGTGTTTTAAGGAACAGCTTAAAAAGAGAATCCTAATGTGATTTCTTTATAATGGGTGTGTTCCTTATCTTATCTTAGTGTCTAAACTCTTCTCCATGGCTGCACCCCCAAATAATATTCCCTTACGTACTGAGGGGTATCTAGAGAGTGGGATAGGTTTAATAACTACCCTAACCCTAATGCGTACTCTAACCCTAACCCCTACCCTAACACTAACACGTACCCTAATCCTAACCCGTACCCTAAACCGAGCCCTAACCCTAGCACTAACCCTAATCCAAACCCTAACCCATACCCTACGCCGTAACCGAACCCCTCCCCAAACCCGTACCCTAAGCGGTACGCTAAGCCTAACCCTAAGCCTAACCCTAACCCTAGGCTACCCTTGACTGCTTCTGCCTCCAATAGATTTCCTAAGCACTAGTGTTTTAAGGAACAGCTTAAAAAGAGAATCCTAATGTGATTTCTTTATAATGGGTGTGTTCCTTATCTTATCCTAGTGCCTAAACTCTTCTCCATGGCTGGATCCCCAAATAATACTCCTTTACGTGCTAAGGGGTATCTAGAGAGTGGGATAGGTTTACTAACTACCCTAACCCTAACGCGTACCCTAACCCTAACCCCTACCCTAACCCTAACACGTACCCTAATCCTAACCCGTACCCTAAACCGAGCCCTAACCCTAACACTAACCCTAACCCTAACCATAACACATACCCTACGCCGTACCCGAACCCCTCCCCGAACCCGAACCCTAAGCCATACCCTAAGCCTAACCCTAAGCCTAACCCTAAACCTAGGCTACCCTTGACTGCTTCTGCCTCCAATAGATTTCCTAAGCACTAGTGTTTTAAGGAACAGCTTAAAAAGAGAATCCTAATGTGATTTCTTTATAATGGGTGTGTTCCTTACCTTATCTTAGTGTCTAAACTCTTCTCCATGGCTGCACCCCCAAATAATATTCCCTTACGTGCGAAGGGGTATCTAGAGAGTGGGATAGGTTTAATAACTACCCTAACCCTAATGCGTACTCTAACCATAACCCCTACCCTAACACTAACACGTACCCTAATCCTAACCCGTACCCTAAACCGAGCCCTAACCCTAACCCTAACCCTAACCCATACCCTACGCCGTACCCGCACCCCTCCCCAAACCCGTACCCTAAGCCGTACCCTAAGCCTAACCCTAAGCCTAACCCTAACCCTAGGCTACCCTTGACTGCTTCTGCCTCTAATAGATTTCCTAAGCACTAGTGTTTTAAGGAACAGCTGAAAAAGAGAATCCTAATGTGATTTCTTTATAATGGGTGTGTTCCTTATCTTATCCTAGTGTCTAAACTCTTCTCCATGGCTGGACCCCCAAATAATACTCCTTTACGTGCTAAGGGGTATCTAGAGAGTGGGATAGGTTTAATAACTACCCTAACACTAATGCGTACCCTAACCCTAACCCCTACCCTAACCCTAACACGTACCCTAATCCTAACCCGTACCCTAAACCGAGCCCTAACCCTAACACTAACCCTAACCCTAACCCTAACCCATACCCTACGCCGTACCCGCACCCCTCACCGAACCCGTACCCTAAGCCGTACACTAAGCCTAACCCTAAGCCTAACCCTAACCCTAGGCTACCCTTGACTGCTTCTGCCTCCAATAGATTTCCTAAGCACTAGTGTTTTAAGGAACAGCTTAAAAAGAGAATCCTAATGTGATTTCTTTATAATGGGTGTGTTCCTTACCTTATCTTAGTGTCAAAACTCTTCTCCATGGCTGCACCCCCAAATAATATTCCCTTACGTGCTAAGGGGTATCTAGAGAGTGGGATAGGTTTAATAACTACCCTAACCCTAATGCGTACTCTAACCCTAACCCCTACCCTAACCCTAACACGTACCCTAATCCTAACCCGTACCCTAAACCGAGCCCTAACCCTAACACTAACCCTAACCCTAACCATAACACATACCCTACGCCGTACCCGAACCCCTCCCCGAACCCGTACCCTAAGCCGTACCCTAAGCCTAACCCTAAGCCTAACCCTAACCCTAGGCTACCCTTGACTGCTTCTGCCTCCAATAGATTTCCTAAGCACTAGTGTATGAAGGAACAGCTTAAAAAGAGAATCCTAATGTGATTTCTTTATAATGGGTGTGTTCCTTACCTTATCTTAGTGTCTAAACTCTTCTCCATGGCTGCACCCCCAAATAATATTCCCTTACGTGCGAAGGGGTATCTAGAGAGTGGGATAGGTTTAATAACTACCCTAACCCTAATGCGTACTCTAACCATAACCCCTACCCTAACACTAACACGTACCCTAATCCTAACCCGTACCCTAAACCGAGCCCTAACCCTAACCCTAACCCAAACCCATACCCTACGCCGTACCCGCACCCCTCCCCAAACCAGTACCCTAAGCTGTACCCTAAGCCTAACCCTAAGCCTAACCCTAACCCTAGGCTACCCTTGACTGCTTCTGCCTCTAATAGATTTCCTAAGCACTAGTGTTTTAAGGAACAGCTGAAAAAGAGAATGCTAATGTGATTTCTTTATAATGGGTGTGTTCCTTATCTTATCCTAGTGTCTAAACTCTTCTCCATGGCTGAACCCCCAAATAATACTCCTTTACGTGCTAAGGGGTATCTAGAGAGTGGGATAGGTTTAATAACTACCCTAACACTAACGCGTACCCTAACCCTAACCCCTACCCTAACCCTAACACGTACCCTAATCCTATCCCGTACCCTAAACCGATCCCTAACTCTAACACTAACCCTAACCCTAACCCAAACCCATAACCTACGCCGAACCCGTACCCTAAGCCGTACCCTAAGCCTAACCCTAAGCCTAACCCTAACCCTAGGCTACCCTTGACTGCTTCTGCCTCCAATAGATTTCCTAAGCACTAGTGTTTTAAGGAACAGCTTAAAAAGAGAATCCTAATGTGATTTCTTTATAATGGGTGTGTTCCTTATCTTATCCTAGTGTCTAAACTCTTCTCCATGGCTGGACCCCCAAATAATATTCCTTTACGTGCTAAGGGGTATCTAGAGAGTGGGATAGGTTTAATAACTACCCTAACCCTAATGCGTACTCTAACCCTAACCCCTACCCTAACACTAACACGTACCCTAATCCTAATCCGTACCCTAAACCGAGCCCTAACCCTAGCACTAACCCTAATCCAAACCCTAACCCATACCCTACGCCGTAACCGAACCCCTCCCCAAACCCGTACCCTAAGCGGTACGCTAAGCCTAACCCTAAGCCTAACCCTAACCCTAGGCTACCCTTGACTGCTTCTGCCTCCAATAGATTTCCTAAGCACTATTGTTTTAAGGAACAGCTTAAAAAGAGAATCCTAATGTGATTTCTTTATAATGGGTGTGTTCCTTATCTTATCCTAGTGTCTAAACTCTTCTCCATGGCTGCACCCTCAAATAATATTCCTTTACGTGCGAAGGGGTATCTAGAGAGTGGGATAGGTTTAATAACTACCCTAACCCTAACGCGTACCCTAACCCTAACCCTAACACGTACCCTAATCCTATCCCGTACCCTAAACCGAGCCCTAACCCTAACACTAACCCTAACCCTAACCCTAACCCATACCCAACGCCGTACCCGAACCCCTCCCGAAACCCGTACCCTAAGCCGTACCCTAAGCCTAACCCTAAGCCTAACCCTAACCCTTGGCTACCCTTGACTGCTTCTGCCTCCAATAGATTTCCTAAGCACTAGTGTTTTAAGGAACAGCTAAAAAAGAGAATCCTAATGTGATTTCTTTATAATGGGTGTGTTCCTTATCTTATCCTAGTGTCTAAACTCTTCTCCATGGCTGGACCCCCAAATAATATTCCTTTACGTGCTAAGGGGTATCTAGAGAGTGGGATAGGTTTAATAACTACCCTAACCCTAATGCGTACCCTAACCCTAACCCCTACCCTAACCCTAACACGTACCCTAATCCTAACCCGTACCCTAAACCGAGCCCTAACCCTAACACTAACCCTAACCCGAACCCTAACCAATACCCTACGCCGTACCCGAACCCCTCCCCAAACCCGTACCCTAATCCGTACCCTAAGCCTAACCCTAAGCCTAACACTAACCCTAGGCTACCCTTGACTGCTTCTGCCTCCAATAGATTTCCTAAGCACTAGTGTTTTAAGGAACAGCTGAAAAAGAGAATCCTAATGTGATTTCTTTATAATGGGAGTGTTCCTTATCTTATCCTAGTGTCTAAACTCTTCTCCAAGGCTGGACCCCCAAATAATACTCCTTTACGTGCTAAGGGGTATCTAGAGAGTGGGATAGGTTTAATAACTACCCTAACACTAACGCGTACCCTAACCCTAACCCCTACCCTAACCCTAACACGTACCCTAATCCTATCCCGTACCCTAAACCGAGCCCTAAATCTAACACTAACCCTAACCCTAACCCAAACCCATAACCTACGCCGAACCCGTACCCTAAGCCGTACCCTAAGCCTAACCCTAAGCCTAACCGTAACCCTAGGCTACCCTTGACTGCTTCTGCCTCCAATAGATTTCCTAAGCACTAGTGTTTTAAGGAACAGCTTAAAAAGAGAATCCTAATGTGATTTCTTTATAATGGGTGTGTTCCTTATCTTATCCTAGTGTTTAAACTCTTCTCCATGGCTGGACCCACAAATAATATTCCTTTACATGCTAAGGGGTATCTAGAAAGTGGGATAGGTTTAATAACTACCCTAACACTAAAGCGTACCCTAACCCTAACCCCTACCCTAACCCTAACACGTATCCTAATCCTAACCCGTACCCTGAACCGAGCCCTAACCCTAACACTAACCCTAACACTAACCCTAACGCATACCCTACGCCGTACCCGAACCTCTCCCTGAACCCGTACCCTAAGCCGTACCCTAAGCCTAACCCTAAGCCTAACCCTAACCCTATGCTACCCTTGACTGCTTCTGCCTCCAATAGATTTCCTAAGCACTAGTGTTTTAAGGAACAGCTTAAAAAGAGAATCCTAATGTGATTTCTTTATAATGGGTGTGTTCCTTATCTTATCTTAGTGTCTAAACTCTTCTCCATGGCTGCACCCCCAAATAATATTCCCTTACGTGCTGAGGGATATCTAGAGAGTGGGATAGGTTTAATAACTACCCTAACCCTAATGCGTACTCTAACCCTAACCCCTACCCTAACACTAACACGTACCCTAATCCTAACCCGTACCCTAAACCGAGCCCTAACCCTAGCACTAACCCTAATCCAAACCCTAACCCATACCCTACGCCCTACGCGAACCCCTCCCCAAACCCGTACCCTAAGCGGTACGCTAAGCCTAACCCTAAGCCTAACCCTAACCCTAGGCTACCCTTGACTGCTTCTGCCTCCAATAGATTTCCTAAGCACTATTGTTTTAAGGAACAGCTTAAAAAGAGAATCCTAATGTGATTTCTTTATAATGGGTGTGTTCCTTATCTTATCCTAGTGTCTAAACTCTTCTCCATGGCTGCACCCTCAAATAATATTCCTTTACGTGCTAAGGGGTATCTAGAGAGTGGGATAGGTTTAATAACTACCCTAACGCTAACGCGTACCCTAACCCTAACCCCTACCCTAACCCTAACACGTACCCTAATCCTAACCCGTACCCTAAACCGAGGCCTAACCCTAACACTAACCCTAACCCTAACCCATACCCTACGCCGTACCCGCACCCCTCCCCGAACCCGTACCCTAAGCCGTATCCTAAGCCGTACCCTAAGCCAAACCCTAAGCCTAACCCTAACCCTAGGCTACCCTTGACTGCTTCTGCCTCCAATAGATTTCCTAAGCACTAGTGTTTTAAGGAACAGCTTAAAAAGAGAATCCTAATGTGATTTCTTTATAATGGGTGTGTTCCTTATCTTATCCTAGTGCCTAAACTCTTCTCCATGGCTGGATCCCCAAATAATACTCCTTTACGTGCTAAGGGGTATCTAGAGAGTGGGATAGGTTTACTAACTACCCTAACCCTAACGCGTACCCTAACCCAAACCCCTACCCTAACCCTAACACGTACCCTAATCCTAACCCGTACCCTAAACCGAGCCCTGACCCTAACACTAACCCTAACCCTAACCATAACACATACCCTACGCCATACCCGAACCCCTCCCCGAACTCGAACCCTAAGCCGTACCCTAAGCCTAACCCTAAGCCTAACCCTAACCCTTGGCTACCCTTGACTGCTTCTGCCTCCAATAGATTTCTTAAGCACTAGTGTTTTAAGGAACAGCTTAAAAAGAGAATCCTAATGTGATTTCTTTATAATGGGTGTGTTCCTTATCTTATCCTAGTGTCTAAACTCTTCTCCATGGCTGGACCCCCAAATAATATTCCTTTACGTGCTAAGGGGTATCTAGAGAGTGGGATAGGTTTAATAACTACCCTAACCCTAACGCGTACCCTAACCCTAACCCCTACCCTAACCCTAACACGTACCCTAATCCTAACCCGTACTCTAAACCGAGCCCTAACCCTAACACTAACCCTAACGCTTACCCATACCCTACGCCGTACCCGCACCCCTCACCTAACCCGTACCCTAAGCCGTACACTAAGCCTAACCCTAAGCCTAACCCTAACCCTAGGCTACCCTTGACTGCTTCTGCCTCCAATAGATTTCCAAAGCACTAGTGTTTTAAGGAACAGCTTAAAAAGAGAATCCTAATGTGATTTCTTTATAATGGGTGTGTTCCTTATCTTATCCTAGTGCCTAAACTCTTCTCCATGGCTGGATCCCCAAATAATACTCCTTTACGTGCTAAGGGGTATCTAGAGAGTGGGATAGGTTTACTAACTACCCTAACCCTAACGCGTACCCTAAACCTAACCCCTACCCTAACCCTAACACGTACCCTAATCCTAACCCGTACCCTAAACCGAGCCCTGACCCTAACAGTAACCCTAACCCTAACCATAACACATACCCTACGCCCTACCCGAACCCTTCCCCGAACCCGCACCCTAAGCCGTACCCTAAGCCTAACCCTAAGCCTAACCCTAACCCTTGGCTACCCTTGACTGCTTCTGCCTCCAATAGATTTCCTAAGCACTAGTGTTTTAAGGAACAGCTTAAAAAGAGAATTCTAATGTGATTTCTTTATAATGGGTGTGTTCCTTATCTTATCCTAGTGTCTAAACTCTTCTCCATGGCTGGACCCCCAAATAATATTCCTTTACGTGCTAAGGGGTATCTAGAGAGTGGGATAGGTTTACTAACTACCCTAACCCTAAAGCGTACCCTAACCCTAACCCCTACCCTAACCCTAACATGTACCCTAATCCTAAACCTTACCCTAAACCGAGCCGTAACCTTAACACTAACCCTAACCCTAACCCTAACACATACCCTACGCTGTACCCGAACCCCTCCCCGAACCCGTACCCTAAGCCGTACCCTAAGCCTAACCCTAAGCCTAACCCTAACCCTAGGCTACCCTTGACTGCTTCTGCCTCCAATAGATTTCCTAAGCACTAGTGTTTTAAGGAACAGCTTAAAAAGAGAATCCTAATGTGATTTCTTTATAATGGGTGTGTTCCTTATCTTATCCTAGTGTCTAAACTCTTCTCCATGGCTGGACCCCCAAATAATATTCCTTTACGTGCTAAGGGGTATCTAGAGAGTGGGATAGGTTTAATAACTACCCTAACCCTAACGCGTACCCTAACCCTAACCCCTACCCTAACCCTAACACGTACCCTAATCCTAACCCGTACCCTAAACCGAGCCCTAACCCTAACACTAACCCTAACCCTAACCCATACCCTACGCTGTACCCGCACCCCTCACCTAACCCGTACCCTAAGCCTTACCCTAAGCCTAACCCTAAGCCTAACCCTAACCCTAGGCTACCCTTGACTGCTTCTGCCTCCAATAGATTTCCTAAGCACTACTGTTTTAAGGAACAGCTTAAAAAGAGAATCCTAATGTGATTTCTTTATAATGGGTGTGTTCCTTATTTATCCTAGTGTCTAAACTCTTCTCCATGGCTGGACCCCCAAATAATATTCCTTTACGTGCTAAGGGGTATCTAGAAAGTGGGATAGGTTTAATAACTACCCTAACCCTAAAGCGTACCCTAACCCTAACCCCTACCCTAACCCTAACACGTATCCTAATCCTAACCCGTACCTGAACCGAGCCCTAACCCTAACACTAACCCTAACACTAACCCTAACGCATACCCTACGCCGTACCCGAACCCCTCCCTGAACCCGTACCCTAAGCGGTACGCTAAGCCTAACCCTAAGCCTAACCCTAACCCTAGGCTACCCTTGACTGCTTCTGCCTCCAATAGATTTCCTAAGCACTAGTGTTTTAAGGAACAGCTTAAAAAGAGAATCCTAATGTGATTTCTTTATAATGGGTGTGTTCCTTATCTTATCCTAGTGTCTAAACTCTTCTCCATGGCTGCACCCTCAAATAATATTCCTTTACGTGCTAAGGGGTATCTAGAGAGTGGGATAGGTTTAATAACTACCCTAACCCTAACGCGTACCCTAACTCTAACCCCTACCCTAACCCTAACACGTACCCTAATCCTAACCCGTACCCTAAACCGAGCCCTAACCCTAACACTAACCCTAACCCTAACCCTAACCCATACCCTACGCCGTACCCTCACCCCTCCCCGAACCCGTACCCTAAGCCGTATCCTAAGCCGAACCCCAAGCCTAACCCTAAACCTAGGCTACCCTTGACTGCTTCTGCCTCCAATAGATTTCCTAAGCACTAGTGTTTTAAGGAACAGCTTAAAAAGAGAATCCTAATGTGATTTCTTTATAATGGGTGTGTTCCTTATCTTATCCTAGTGCCTAAACTCTTCTCCATGGCTGGATCCCCAAATAATACTCCTTTACGTGCTAAGGGGTATCTACAGAGTGGGATAGGTTTACTAACTACCCTAACCCTAACGCGTACCCTAACCCTAACCCCTACCCTAACCCTAACACGTACCCTAATCCTAACGCGTACCCTAAACCGAGCCCTAACCCTAACACTAACCCTAACCCTAACCATAACACATACCCTACGCCGTACCCGAACCCCTCCCCGAACCCGAACCCTAAGCCGTACCCTAAGCCTAACCCTAAGCCTAACCCTAAACCTAGGCTACCCTTGACTGCTTCTGCCTCCAATAGATTTCCTAAGCACTAGTGTTTTAAGGAACAGCTTAAAATAGAATCCTAATGTGATTTCTTTATAATGGGTGTGTTCCTTATCTTATCCTAGTGTCTAAACTCTTCTCCATGGCTGGACCCCCAAATAATATTCCTTTACGTGCTAAGGGGTATCTAGAGAGTGGGATAGGTTTAATAACTACCCTAACGCTAACGCGTACCCTAACCCTAACCCCTACGCTAACCCTAACACGTACCCTAATCCTAACCCGTACCCTAAACCGAGCCCTAACCCTAACACTAACCCTAACCCTAACCCATACCCTACGCCGTACCCGCACCCATCCCCGAACCCGTACCCTAAGCCGTACCCTAAGCCGAACCCTAAGCCTAACCCTAAACCTAGGCTACCCTTGACTGCTTCTGCCTCCAATAGATTTCCTAAGCACTAGTGATTTAAGGAACAGCTTAAAAAGAGAATCCTAATGTGATTTCTTTATAATGGGTGTGTTCCTTATCTTATCCTAGTGCCTAAACTCTTCTCCATGGCTGGATCCCCAAATAATACTCCTTTACGTGCTAAGGGGTATCTAGAGAGTGGGATAGGTTTACTAACTACCCTAACCCTAACGCGTACCCTAACCCTAACCCCTACCCTAACCCTAACACGTACCCTAATCCTAACCCGTACCCTAAACCGAGCCCTGACCCTAACACTAACCCTAACCCTAACCATAACACATACCCTACGCCGTACCCGCACCCTTCCCCGAACCCGAACCCTAAGCCGTACCCTAAGCCTAACCCTAAGCCTAACCCTAACCCTTGGCTACCCTTGACTGCTTCTGCCTCCAATAGATTTCCTAAGCACTAGTGTTTTAAGGAACAGCTTAAAAAGAGAATCCTAATGTGATTTCTTTATAATGGGTGTGTTCCTTATCTTATCCTAGTGTCTAAACTCTTCTCCATGGCTGGACCCCCAAATAATATTCCTTTACGTGCTAAGGGGTATTTAGAGAGTGGGATAGGTTTAATAACTACCCTAACCCTAATGCGTACTCTAACCCTAACCCCTACCCTAACACTAACACGTACCCTAATCCTAATCCGTACCCTAAACCGAGCCCTAACCCTAGCACTAACCCTAATCCAAACCCTAACCCATACCCTACGCCGTAACCGAACCCCTCCCCAAACCCGTACCCTAAGCGGTACGCTAAGCCTAACCCTAAGCCTAACCCTAACCCTAGGCTACCCTTGACTGCTTCTGCCTCCAATAGATTTCCTAAGCACTATTGTTTTAAGGAACAGCTTAAAAAGAGAATCCTAATGTGATTTCTTTATAATGGGTGTGTTCCTTATCTTATCCTAGTGTCTAAACTCTTCTCCATGGCTGCACCCTCAAATAATATTCCTTTACGTGCGAAGGGGTATCTAGAGAGTGGGATAGGTTTAATAACTACCCTAACCCTAACGCGTACCCTAACCCTAACCCTAACACGTACCCTAATCCTATCCCGTACCCTAAACCGAGCCCTAACCCTAACACTAACCCTAACCCTAACCCTAACCCATACCCAACGCCGTACCCGAACCCCTCCCGAAACCCGTACCCTAAGCCGTACCCTAAGCCTAACCCTAAGCCTAACCCTAACCCTTGGCTACCCTTGACTGCTTCTGCCTCCAATAGATTTCCTAAGCACTAGTGTTTTAAGGAACAGCTAAAAAAGAGAATCCTAATGTGATTTCTTTATAATGGGTGTGTTCCTTATCTTATCCTAGTGTCTAAACTCTTCTCCATGGCTGGACCCCCAAATAATATTCCTTTACGTGCTAAGGGGTATCTAGAGAGTGGGATAGGTTTAATAACTACCCTAACCCTAATGCGTACCCTAACCCTAACCCCTACCCTAACCCTAACACGTACCCTAATCCTAACCCGTACCCTAAACCGAGCCCTAACCCTAACACTAACCCTAACCCGAACCCTAACCAATACCCTACGCCGTACCCGAACCCCTCCCCAAACCCGTACCCTAATCCGTACCCTAAGCCTAACCCTAAGCCTAACACTAACCCTAGGCTACCCTTGACTGCTTCTGCCTCCAATAGATTTCCTAAGCACTAGTGTTTTAAGGAACAGCTGAAAAAGAGAATCCTAATGTGATTTCTTTATAATGGGAGTGTTCCTTATCTTATCCTAGTGTCTAAACTCTTCTCCAAGGCTGGACCCCCAAATAATACTCCTTTACGTGCTAAGGGGTATCTAGAGAGTGGGATAGGTTTAATAACTACCCTAACACTAACGCGTACCCTAACCCTAACCCCTACCCTAACCCTAACACGTACCATAATCCTATCCCGTACCCTAAACCGATCCCTAAATCTAACACTAACCCTAACCCTAACCCAAACCCATAACCTACGCCAAACCCGTACCCTAAGCCGTACCCTAAGCCTAACCCTAAGCCTAACCCTAACCCTAGGCTACCCTTGACTGCTTCTGCCTCCAATAGATTTCCTAAGCACTAGTGTTTTAAGGAACAGCTTAAAAAGAGAATCCTAATGTGATTTCTTTATAATGGGTGTGTTCCTTATCTTATCCTAGTGCCTAAACTCTTCTCCATGGCTGGATCCCCAAATAATACTCCTTTACGTGCTAAGGGGTATCTAGAGAGTGGGATAGGTTTACTAACTACCCTAACCCTAACGCGTACCCTAACCCTAACCCCTACCCTAACCCTAACACGTACCCTAATCCTAACCCGTACCCTAAACCGAGCCCTGAACCTAACACTAACCCTAACCCTAACCATAACACATACCCTACGCCATACCCGAACCCCTCCCCGAACTCGAACCCTTAGCCGTACCCTAAGCCTAACCCTAAGCCTAACCCTAACCCTTGGCTACCCTTGACTGCTTCTGCCTCCAATAGATTTCCTAAGCACTAGTGTTTTAAGGAACAGCTTAAAAAGAGAATCCTAATGTGATTTCTTTATAATGGGTGTGTTCCTTATCTTATCCTAGTGTCTAAACTCTTCTCCATGGCTGGACCCCCAAATAATATTCCTTTACGTGCTAAGGGGTATCTAGAGAGTGGGATAGGTTTAATAACTACCCTAACCCTAACGCGTACCCTAACCCTAACCCCTACCCTAACCCTAACACGTACCCTAATCCTAACCCGTACTCTAAACCGAGCCCTAACCCTAACACTAACCCTTACGCTTACCCATACCCTACGCCGTACCCGCACCCCTCACCTAACCCGTACCCTAAGCCGTACCCTAAGCCTAACCCTAAGCCTAACCCTAACCCTAGGCTACCCTTGACTGCTTCTGCCTCCAATAGATTTCCTAAGCACTAGTGTTTTAAGGAACAGCTTAAAAAGAGAATCCTAATGTGATTTCTTTATAATGGGTGTGTTCCTTATCTTATCCTAGTGCCTAAACTCTTCTCCATGGCTGGATCCCCAAATAATACTCCTTTACGTGCTAAGGGGTATCTAGAGAGTGGGATAGGTTTACTAACTACCCTAACCCTAACGCGTACCCTAAACCTAACCCCTACCCTAACCCTAACACGTACCCTAATCCTAACCCGTACCCTAAACCGAGCCCTGACCCTAACAGTAACCCTAACCCTAACCATAACACATACCCTACGCCGTACCCGAACCCTTCCCCGAACCCGCACCCTAAGCCGTACCCTAAGCCTAACCCTAAGCCTAACCCTAACCCTTGGCTACCCTTGACTTCTTCTGCCTCCAATAGATTTCCTAAGCACTAGTGTTTTAAGGAACAGCTTAAAAAGAGAATTCTAATGTGATTTCTTTATAATGGGTGTGTTCCTTATCTTATCCTAGTGTCTAAACTCTTCTCCATGGCTGGACCCCCAAATAATATTCCTTTACGTGCTAAGGGGTATCTAGAGAGTGGGATAGGTTTACTAACTACCCTAACCCTAAAGCGTACCCTAACCCTAACCCCTACCCTAACCCTAACATGTACCCTAATCCTAACCCTTACCCTAAACCGAGCCGTAACCTTAACACTAACCCTAACCCTAACCCTAACACATACCCTACGCTGTACCCGAACCCCTCCCCGAACCCGTACCCTAAGCCGTACCCTAAGCCTAACCCTAAGCCTAACCCTAACCCTAGGCTACCCTTGACTGCTTCTGCCTCCAATAGATTTCCTAAGCACTAGTGTTTTAAGGAACAGCTTAAAAAGAGAATCCTAATGTGATTTCTTTATAATGGGTGTGTTCCTTATCTTATCCTAGTGTCTAAACTCTTCTCCATGGCTGGACCCCCAAATAATATTCCTTTACGTGCTAAGGGGTATCTAGAGAGTGGGATAGGTTTAATAACTACCCTAACCCTAACGCGTACCCTAACCCTAACCCCTACCCTAACCCTAACACGTACCCTAATCCTAACCGGTACCCTAAACCGAGCCCTAACCCTAACACTAACCCTAACCCTAACCCTAACCCATACCCTACGCCGTACCCTCACCCCTCCCCGAACCCGTACCCTAAGCCGTATCCTAAGCCGAACCCCAAGCCTAACCCTAAACCTAGGCTACCCTTGACTGCTTCTGCCTCCAATAGATTTCCTAAGCACTAGTGTTTTAAGGAACAGCTTAAAAAGAGAATCCTAATGTGATTTCTTTATAATGGGTGTGTTCCTTATCTTATCCTAGTGCCTAAACTCTTCTCCATGGCTGGATCCCCAAATAATACTCCTTTACGTGCTAAGGGGTATCTACAGAGTGGGATAGGTTTACTAACTACCCTAACCCTAACGCGTACCCTAACCCTAACCCCTACCCTAACCCTAACACGTACCCTAATCCTAACGCGTACCCTAAACCGAGCCCTAACCCTAACACTAACCCTAACCCTAACCATAACACATACCCTACGCCGTACCCGAACCCCTCCCCGAACCCGAACCCTAAGCCGTACCCTAAGCCTAACCCTAAGCCTAAACCTAAACCTAGGCTACCCTTGACTGCTTCTGCCTCCAATAGATTTCCTAAGCACTAGTGTTTTAAGGAACAGCTTAAAATAGAATCCTAATGTGATTTCTTTATAATGGGTGTGTTCCTTATCTTATCCTAGTGTCTAAACTCTTCTCCATGGCTGGACCCCCAAATAATATTCCTTTACGTGCTAAGGGGTATCTAGAGAGTGGGATAGGTTTAATAACTACCCTAACGCTAACGCGTACCCTAACCCTAACCCCTACGCTAACCCTAACACGTACCCTAATCCTAACCCGTACCCTAAACCGAGCCCTAACCCTAACACTAACCCTAACCCTAACCCATACCCTACGCCGTACCCGCACCCATCCCCGAACCCGTACCCTAAGCCGTACCCTAAGCCGAACCCTAAGCCTAACCCTAAACCTAGGCTACCCTTGACTGCTTCTGCCTCCAATAGATTTCCTAAGCACTAGTGATTTAAGGAACAGCTTAAAAAGAGAATCCTAATGTGATTTCTTTATAATGGGTGTGTTCCTTATCTTATCCTACTGCCTAAACTCTTCTCCATGGCTGGATCCCCAAATAATACTCCTTTACGTGCTAAGGGGTATCTAGAGAGTGGGATAGGTTTACTAACTACCCTAACCCTAACGCGTACCCTAACCCTAACCCCTACCCTAACCCTAACACGTACCCTAATCCTAACCCGTACCCTAAACCGAGCCCTGACCCTAACACTAACCCTAACCCTAACCATAACACATACCCTACGCCGTACCCGCACCCTTCCCCGAACCCGAACCCTAAGCCGTACCCTAAGCCTAACCCTAAGCCTAACCCTAACCCTTGGCTACCCTTGACTGCTTCTGCCTCCAATAGATTTCCTAAGCACTAGTGTTTTAAGGAACAGCTTAAAAAGAGAATCCTAATGTGATTTCTTTATAATGGGTGTGTTCCTTATCTTATCCTAGTGTCTAAACTCTTCTCCATGGCTGGACCCCCAAATAATATTCCTTTACGTGCTAAGGGGTATTTAGAGAGTGGGATAGGTTTAATAACTACCCTAACCCTAATGCGTACTCTAACCCTAACCCCTACCCTAACACTAACACGTACCCTAATCCTAATCCGTACCCTAAACCGAGCCCTAACCCTAGCACTAACCCTAATCCAAACCCTAACCCATACCCTACGCCGTAACCGAACCCCTCCCCAAACCCGTACCCTAAGCGGTACGCTAAGCCTAACCCTAAGCCTAACCCTAACCCTAGGCTACCCTTGACTGCTTCTGCCTCCAATAGATTTCCTAAGCACTATTGTTTTAAGGAACAGCTTAAAAAGAGAATCCTAATGTGATTTCTTTATAATGGGTGTGTTCCTTATCTTATCCTAGTGTCTAAACTCTTCTCCATGGCTGCACCCTCAAATAATATTCCTTTACGTGCGAAGGGGTATCTAGAGAGTGGGATAGGTTTAATAACTACCCTAACCCTAACGCGTACCCTAACCCTAACCCTAACACGTACCCTAATCCTATCCCGTACCCTAAACCGAGCCCTAACCCTAACACTAACCCTAACCCTAACCCTAACCCATACCCAACGCCGTACCCGAACCCCTCCCGAAACCCGTACCCTAAGCCGAACCCTAAGCCTAACCCTAAGCCTAACCCTAACCCTTGGCTACCCTTGACTGCTTCTGCCTCCAATAGATTTCCTAAGCACTAGTGTTTTAAGGAACAGCTAAAAAAGAGAATCCTAATGTGATTTCTTTATAATGGGTGTGTTCCTTATCTTATCCTAGTGTCTAAACTCTTCTCCATGGCTGGACCCCCAAATAATATTCCTTTACGTGCTAAGGGGTATCTAGAGAGTGGGATAGGTTTAATAACTACCCTAACGCTAACGCGTACCCTAACCCTAACCCCTACGCTAACCCTAACACGTACCCTAATCCTAACCCGTACCCTAAACCGAGCCCTAACCCTAACACTAACCCTAACCCTAACCCATACCCTACGCCGTACCCGCACCCATCCCCGAACCCGTACCCTAAGCCGTACCCTAAGCCGAACCCTAAGCCTAACCCTAAACCTAGGCTACCCTTGACTGCTTCTGCCTCCAATAGATTTCCTAAGCACTAGTGATTTAAGGAACAGCTTAAAAAGAGAATCCTAATGTGATTTCTTTATAATGGGTGTGTTCCTTATCTTATCCTAGTGCCTAAACTCTTCTCCATGGCTGGATCCCCAAATAATACTCCTTTACGTGCTAAGGGGTATCTAGAGAGTGGGATAGGTTTACTAACTACCCTAACCCTAACGCGTACCCTAACCCTAACCCCTACCCTAACCCTAACACGTACCCTAATCCTAACCCGTACCCTAAACCGAGCCCTGACCCTAACACTAACCCTAACCCTAACCATAACACATACCCTACGCCGTACCCGCACCCTTCCCCGAACCCGAACCCTAAGCCGTACCCTAAGCCTAACCCTAAGCCTAACCCTAACCCTTGGCTACCCTTGACTGCTTCTGCCTCCAATAGATTTCCTAAGCACTAGTGTTTTAAGGAACAGCTTAAAAAGAGAATCCTAATGTGATTTCTTTATAATGGGTGTGTTCCTTATCTTATCCTAGTGTCTAAACTCTTCTCCATGGCTGGACCCCCAAATAATATTCCTTTACGTGCTAAGGGGTATTTAGAGAGTGGGATAGGTTTAATAACTACCCTAACCCTAATGCGTACTCTAACCCTAACCCCTACCCTAACACTAACACGTACCCTAATCCTAATCCGTACCCTAAACCGAGCCCTAACCCTAGCACTAACCCTAATCCAAACCCTAACCCATACCCTACGCCGTAACCGAACCCCTCCCCAAACCCGTACCCTAAGCGGTACGCTAAGCCTAACCCTAAGCCTAACCCTAACCCTAGGCTACCCTTGACTGCTTCTGCCTCCAATAGATTTCCTAAGCACTATTGTTTTAAGGAACAGCTTAAAAAGAGAATCCTAATGTGATTTCTTTATAATGGGTGTGTTCCTTATCTTATCCTAGTGTCTAAACTCTTCTCCATGGCTGCACCCTCAAATAATATTCCTTTACGTGCGAAGGGGTATCTAGAGAGTGGGATAGGTTTAATAACTACCCTAACCCTAACGCGTACCCTAACCCTAACCCTAACACGTACCCTAATCCTATCCCGTACCCTAAACCGAGCCCTAACCCTAACACTAACCCTAACCCTAACCCTAACCCATACCCAACGCCGTACCCGAACCCCTCCCGAAACCCGTACCCTAAGCCGTACCCTAAGCCTAACCCTAAGCCTAACCCTAACCCTTGGCTACCCTTGACTGCTTCTGCCTCCAATAGATTTCCTAAGCACTAGTGTTTTAAGGAACAGCTAAAAAAGAGAATCCTAATGTGATTTCTTTATAATGGGTGTGTTCCTTATCTTATCCTAGTGTCTAAACTCTTCTCCATGGCTGGACCCCCAAATAATATTCCTTTACGTGCTAAGGGGTATCTAGAGAGTGGGATAGGTTTAATAACTACCCTAACCCTAATGCGTACCTTAACCCTAACCCCTACCCTAACCCTAACACGTACCCTAATCCTAACCCGTACCCTAAACCGAGCCCTAACCCTAACACTAACCCTAACCCGAACCCTAACCAATACCCTACGCCGTACCCGAACCCCTCCCCAAACCCGTACCCTAATCCGTACCCTAAGCCTAACCCTAAGCCTAACACTAACCCTAGGCTACCCTTGACTGCTTCTGCCTCCAATAGATTTCCTAAGCACTAGTGTTTTAAGGAACAGCTGAAAAAGAGAATCCTAATGTGATTTCTTTATAATGGGAGTGTTCCTTATCTTATCCTAGTGTCTAAACTCTTCTCCAAGGCTGGACCCCCAAATAATACTCCTTTACGTGCTAAGGGGTATCTAGAGAGTGGGATAGGTTTAATAACTACCCTAACACTAACGGGTACCCTAACCCTAACCCCTACCCTAACCCTAACACGTACCATAATCCTATCCCGTACCCTAAACCGATCCCTAAATCTAACACTAACCCTAACCCTAACCCAAACCCATAACCTACGCCAAACCCGTACCCTAAGCCGTACCCTAAGCCTAACCCTAAGCCTAACCCTAACCCTAGGCTACCCTTGACTGCTTCTGCCTCCAATAGATTTCCTAAGCACTAGTGTTTTAAGGAACAGCTTAAAAAGAGAATCCTAATGTGATTTCTTTATAATGGGTGTGTTCCTTATCTTATCCTAGTGTCTAAACTCTTCTCCATGGCTGCACCCTCAAATAATATTCCTTTACGTGCTAAGGGGTATCTAGAGAGTGGGATAGGTTTAATAACTACCCTAACCCTAACGCGTACCCTAACCCTAACCCCTACCCTAACCCTAACACGTACCCTAATCCTAACCCGTACCCTAAACCGAGCCCTAACCCTAACACTAACCCTAACCCTAACCCTAACCCATACCCTACGCCGTACCCGCACCCCTCACCGAACCCGTACCCTAAGCCGTACCCTAAGCCTAACCCTAAGCCTAACCCTAACCCTAGGCTACCCTTGACTGCTTCTGCCTCCAATAGATTTCCTAAGCACTAGTGTTTTAAGGAACAGCTTAAAAAGCGAATCCTAATGTGATTTCTTTATAATGGGTGTGTTCCTTATCTTATATTAGTGTCAAAACTCTTCTCCATGGCTGCACCCCCAAATAATATTCCCTTACGTGCTAAGGGGTATCTAGAGAGTGGGATAGGTTTAATAACTACCCTAACCCTAATGCGTACTCTAACCCTAACCCCTACCCTAACCCTAACACGTACCCTAACCCTAACACGTACCCTAATCCTAACCCGTACCCTAAACCGAGCCCTAACCCTAACACTAACCCTAACCCTAACCATAACACATACCCTACGCCGTACCCGAACCCCTCCCCGAACCCGAACCCTAAGCCGTACCCTAAGCCTAACCCTAAGCCTAACCCTAACCCTAGGCTACCCTTGACTGCTTCTGCCTCCAATAGATTTCCTAAGCACTAGTGTTTTAAGGAACAGCTTAAAATAGAATCCTAATATGATTTCTTTATAATGGGTGTGTTCCTTATCTTATCCTAGTGTCTAAACTCTTCTCCATGGCTGGACCCCCAAATAATATTCCTTTACGTGCTAAGGGGTATCTAGAGAGTGGGATAGGTTTAATAACTACCCTAACCCTAACGCGTACCCTAACCCTAACCCCTACCCTAACCCTAACACGTACCCTAATCCTAACCCGTACCCTAAACCGAGCCCTAACCCTAACACTAACCCTAACCCTAACCCTAACCCATACCCAATGCCGTACCCGAACCCCTCACCGAACCCGTACCCTAAGCCTAACCCTAAGCCTAACCCTAAGCCTAACCCTAACCCTAGGCTACCCTTGACTGCTTCTGCCTCCAATAGATTTCCTAAGCACTAGTGTTTTAAGGAACAGCTTAAAAAGAGAATCCTAATGTGATTTCTTTATAATGGGTGTGTTCCTTATCTTATCTTAGTGTCAAAACTCTTCTCCATGGCTGCACCCCCAAATAATATTCCCTTACGTGCTAAGGGGTATCTAGAGAGTGGGATAGGTTTAATAACTACCCTAACCCTAATGCGTACTCTAACCCTAACCCCTACCCTAACCCTAACACGTACCCTAATCCTAACCCGTACCCTAAACCGAGCCCTAACCCTAACACTAACCCTAACCCTAACCATAACACATACCCTACGCCGTACCCGCAACCCTCCCCAAACCCGTACCCTAAGCCGTACCCTAAGCCTAACCCTAAGCCTAACCCTAACCCTAGGCTACCCTTGACTGCTTCTGCCTCTAATAGATTTCCTAAGCACTAGTGTTTTAAGGAACAGCTTAAAAAGAGAATCCTAATGTGATTTCTTTATAATGGGTGTGTTCCTTATCTTATCCTAGTGTCTAAACTCTTCTCCATGGCTGGACCCCCAAATAATACTCCTTTACGTGCTAAGGGGTATCTTGAGAGTGGGATAGGTTTAATAACTACCCTAACACTAACGCGTACCCTAACCCTAACCCCTACCCTAACCCTAACACGTACCCTAATCCTATCCCGTACCCTAAACCGATCCCTAACTCTAACACTAACCCTAACCCTAACCCAAACCCATAACCTACGCCGAACCCGTACCCTAAGCGGTACGCTAAGCCTAACCCTAAGCCTAACCCTAACCCTAGGCTACCCTTGACTGCTTCTGCCTCCAATAGATTTCCTAAGCACTATTGTTTTAAGGAACAGCTTAAAAAGAGAATCCTAATGTGATTTCTTTATAATGGGTGTGTTCCTTATCTTATCCTAGTGTCTAAACTCTTCTCCATGGCTGCACCCTCAAATAATATTCCTTTACGTGCGAAGGGGTATCTAGAGAGTGGGATAGGTTTAATAACTACCCTAACCCTAACGCGTACCCTAACCCTAACCCTAACACGTACCCTAATCCTATCCCGTACCCTAAACCGAGCCCTAACCCTAACACTAACCCTAACCCTAACCCTAACCCATACCCAATGCCGTACCCGAACCCCTCCCGAAACCCGTACCCTAAGCCGTACCCTAAGCCTAACCCTAAGCCTAACCCTAACCCTTGGCTACCCTTGACTGCTTCTGCCTCCAATAGATTTCCTAAGCACTAGTGTTTTAAGGAACAGCTAAAAAAGAGAATCCTAATGTGATTTCTTTATAATGGGTGTGTTCCTTATCTTATCCTAGTGTCTAAACTCTTCTCCATGGCTGGACCCCCAAATAATATTCCTTTACGTGCTAAGGGGTATCTAGAGAGTGGGATAGGTTTAATAACTACCCTAACCCTAATGCGTACCCTAACCCTAACCCCTACCCTAACCCTAACACGTACCCTAATCCTAACCCGTACCCTAAACCGAGCCCTAACCCTAACACTAACCCTAACCCGAACCCTAACCAATACCCTACGCCGTACCCGAACCCCTCCCCAAACCCGTACCCTAATCCGTACCCTAAGCCTAACCCTAAGCCTAACACTAACCCTAGGCTACCCTTGACTGCTTCTGCCTCCAATAGATTTCCTAAGCACTAGTGTTTTAAGGAACAGCTGAAAAAGAGAATCCTAATGTGATTTCTTTATAATGGGAGTGTTCCTTATCTTATCCTAGTGTCTAAACTCTTCTCCAAGGCTGGACCCCCAAATAATACTCCTTTACGTGCTAAGGGGTATCTAGAGAGTGGGATAGGTTTAATAACTACCCTAACACTAACGCGTACCCTAACCCTAACCCCTACCCTAACCCTAACACGTACCCTAATCCTATCCCGTACCCTAAACCGAGCCCTAAATCTAACACTAACCCTAACCCTAACCCAAACCCATAACCTACGCCGAACCCGTACCCTAAGCCGTACCCTAAGCCTAACCCTAAGCCTAACCCTAACCCTAGGCTACCCTTGACTGCTTCTGCCTCCAATAGATTTCCTAAGCACTAGTGTTTTAAGGAACAGCTTAAAAAGAGAATCCTAATGTGATTTCTTTATAATGGGTGTGTTCCTTATCTTATCCTAGTGTTTAAACTCTTCTCCATGGCTGGACCCACAAATAATATTCCTTTACGTGCTAAGGGGTATCTAGAAAGTGGGATAGGTTTAATAACTACCCTAACCCTAAAGCGTACCCTAACCCTAACCCCTACCCTAACCCTAACACGTATCCTAATCCTAACCCGTACCCTGAACCGAGCCCTAACCCTAACACTAACCCTAACACTAACCCTAACGCATACCCTACGCCGTACCCGAACCTCTCCCTGAACCCGTACCCTAAGCCGTACCCTAAGCCTAACCCTAAGCCTAACCCTAACCCTATGCTACCCTTGACTGCTTCTGCCTCCAATAGATTTCCTAAGCACTAGTG
The DNA here is from genome assembly GCF_028023285.1 of Balaenoptera ricei. Lineage (NCBI taxonomy): Eukaryota > Metazoa > Chordata > Mammalia > Artiodactyla > Balaenopteridae > Balaenoptera > Balaenoptera ricei. The sequence continues at coordinate 46,811,556 of NC_082642.1, read as the reverse complement.
TTTTAAGGAACAGCTTAAAAAGAGAATCCTAATGTGATTTCTTTATAATGGGTGTGTTCCTTATCTTATCTTAGTGTCTAAACTCTTCTCCATGGCTGCACCCCCAAATAATATTCCCTTACGTGCTGATGGATATCTAGAGAGTGGGATAGGTTTAATAACTACCCTAACCCTAATGCGTACTCTAACCCTAACCCCTACCCTAACACTAACACGTACCCTAATCCTAACCCGTACCCTAAACCGAGCCCTAACCCTAGCACTAACCCTAATCCAAACCCTAACCCATACCCTACGCCGTACGCGAACCCCTCCCCAAACCCGTTCCCTAAGCGGTACGCTAAGCCTAACCCTAAGCCTAACCCTAACCCTAGGCTACCCTTGACTGCTTCTGCCTCCAATAGATTTCCTAAGCACTATTGTTTTAAGGAACAGCTTAAAAAGAGAATCCTAATGTGATTTCTTTATAATGGGTGTGTTCCTTATCTTATCCTAGTGTCTAAACTCTTCTCCATGGCTGCACCCTCAAATAATATTCCTTTACGTGCTAAGGGGTATCTAGAGAGTGGGATAGGTTTAATAACTACCCTAACGCTAACGCGTACCCTAACCCTAACCCCTACCCTAACCCTAACACGTACCCTAATCCTAACCCGTACCCTAAACCGAGCCCTAACCCTAACCCTAACCCTAACCCTAACCCATACCCTACGCCGTACCCGCACCCCTCCCCGAACCCGTACCCTAAGCCGTATCCTAAGCCGTACCCTAAGCCAAACCCTAAGCCTAACCCTAACCCTAGGCTACCCTTGACTGCTTCTGCCTCCAATAGATTTCCTAAGCACTAGTGTTTTAAGGAACAGCTTAAAAAGAGAATCCTAATGTGATTTCTTTATAATGGGTGTGTTCCTTATCTTATCCTAGTGCCTAAACTCTTCTCCATGGCTGGATCCCCAAATAATACTCCTTTACGTGCTAAGGGGTATCTAGAGAGTGGGATAGGTTTACTAACTACCCTAACCCTAACGCGTACCCTAACCCTAACCCCTACCCTAACCCTAACACGTACCCTAATCCTAACCCGTACCCTAAACCGAGCCCTGACCCTAACACTAACCCTAACCCTAACCATAACACATACCCTACGCCATACCCGAACCCCTCCCCGAACTCGAACCCTAAGCCGTACCCTAAGCCTAACCCTAAGCCTAACCCTAACCCTTGGCTACCCTTGACTGCTTCTGCCTCCAATAGATTTCCTAAGCACTAGTGTTTTAAGGAACAGCTTAAAAAGAGAATCCTAATGTGATTTCTTTATAATGGGTGTGTTCCTTATCTTATCCTAGTGTCTAAACTCTTCTCCATGGCTGGACCCCCAAATAATATTCCTTTACGTGCTAAGGGGTATCTAGAGAGTGGGATAGGTTTAATAACTACCCTAACCCTAACGCGTACCCTAACCCTAACCCCTACCCTAACCCTAACACGTACCCTAATCCTAACCCGTACTCTAAACCGAGCCCTAACCCTAACACTAACCCTAACGCTTACCCATACCCTACGCCGTACCGGCACCCCTCACCTAACCCGTACCCTAAGCCGTACCCTAAGCCTAACCCTAAGCCTAACCCTAACCCTAGGCTACCCTTGACTGCTTCTGCCTCCAATAGATTTCCTAAGCACTAGTGTTTTAAGGAACAGCTTAAAAAGAGAATCCTAATGTGATTTCTTTATAATGGGTGTGTTCCTTATCTTATCCTAGTGCCTAAACTCTTCTCCATGGCTGGATCCCCAAATAATACTCCTTTACGTGCTAAGGGGTATCTAGAGAGTGGGATAGGTTTACTAACTACCCTAACCCTAACGCGTACCCTAAACCTAACCCCTACCCTAACCCTAACACGTACCCTAATCCTAACCCGTACCCTAAACCGAGCCCTGACCCTAACAGTAACCCTAACCCTAACCATAACACATACCCTACGCCGTACCCGAACCCTTCCCCGAACCCGCACCCTAAGCCGTACCCTAAGCCTAACCCTAAGCATAACCCTAACCCTTGGCTACCCTTGACTGCTTCTGCCTCCAATAGATTTCCTAAGCACTAGTGTTTTAAGGAACAGCTTAAAAAGAGAATTCTAATGTGATTTCTTTATAATGGGTGTGTTCCTTATCTTATCCTAGTGTCTAAACTCTTCTCCATGGCTGGACCCCCAAATAATATTCCTTTACGTGCTAAGGGGTATCTAGAGAGTGGGATAGGTTTACTAACTACCCTAACCCTAAAGCGTACCCTAACCCTAACCCCTACCCTAACCCTAACATGTACCCTAATCCTAACCCTTACCCTAAACCGAGCCGTAACCTTAACACTAACCCTAACCCTAACCCTAACCCATACCCTACGCTGTACCCGAACCCCTCCCCGAACCCGTACCCTAAGCCGTACCCTAAGCCTAACCCTAAGCCTAACCCTAACCCTAGGCTACCCTTGACTGCTTCTGCCTCCAATAGATTTCCTAAGCACTAGTGTTTTAAGGAACAGCTTAAAAAGAGAATCCTAATGTGATTTCTTTATAATGGGTGTGTTCCTTATCTTATCCTAGTGTCTAAACTCTTCTCCATGGCTGCACCCTCAAATAATATTCCTTTACGTGCTAAGGGGTATCTAGAGAGTGGGATAGGTTTAATAACTACCCTAACCCTAACGCGTACCCTAACCCTAACCCCTACCCTAACCCTAACACGTACCCTAATCCTAACCCGTACCCTAAACCGAGCCCTAACCCTAACACTAACCCTAACCCTAACCCTAACCCATACCCTACGCCGTACCCGCACCCCTCACCGAACCCGTACCCTAAGCCGTACCCTAAGCCTAACCCTAAGCCTAACCCTAACCCTAGGCTACCCTTGACTGCTTCTGCCTCCAATAGATTTCCTAAGCACTAGTGTTTTAAGGAACAGCTTAAAAAGCGAATCCTAATGTGATTTCTTTATAATGGGTGTGTTCCTTATCTTATATTAGTGTCAAAACTCTTCTCCATGGCTGCACCCCCAAATAATATTCCCTTACGTGCTAAGGGGTATCTAGAGAGTGGGATAGGTTTAATAACTACCCTAACCCTAATGCGTACTCTAACCCTAACCCCTACCCTAACCCTAACACGTACCCTAATCCTAACCCGTACCCTAAACCGAGCCCTAACCCTAACACTAACCCTAACCCTAACCCTAACCCATACCCTACGCCGTACCCACACCCCTCCCCGAACCCGTACCCTAAGCCGTATCCTAAGCCGAACCCTAAGCCTAACCCTAAACCTAGGCTACCCTTGACTGCTTCTGCCTCCAATAGATTTCCTAAGCACTAGTGTTTTAAGGAACAGCTTAAAAAGAGAATCCTAATGTGATTTCTTTATAATGGGTGTGTTCCTTATCTTATCCTAGTGCCTAAACTCTTCTCCATGGCTGGATCCCCAAATAATACTCCTTTACGTGCTAAGGGGTATCTAGAGAGTGGGATAGGTTTACTAACTACCCTAACCCTAACGCGTACCCTAACCCTAACCCCTACCCTAACCCTAACACGTACCCTAATCCTAACCCGTACCCTAAACCGAGCCCTAACCCTAACACTAACCCTAACCCTAACCATAACACATACCCTACGCCGTACCCGAACCCCTCCCCGAACCCGAACCCTAAGCCGTACCCTAAGCCTAACCCTAAGCCTAACCCTAACCCTAGGCTACCCTTGACTGCTTCTGCCTCCAATAGATTTCCTAAGCACTAGTGTTTTAAGGAACAGCTTAAAATAGAATCCTAATATGATTTCTTTATAATGGGTGTGTTCCTTATCTTATCCTAGTGTCTAAACTCTTCTCCATGGCTGGACCCCCAAATAATATTCCTTTACGTGCTAAGGGGTATCTAGAGAGTGGGATAGGTTTAATAACTACCCTAACCCTAACGCGTACCCTAACCCTAACCCCTACCCTAACCCTAACACGTACCCTAATCCTAACCCGTACCCTAAACCGAGCCCTAACCCTAACACTAACCCTAACCCTAACCCTAACCCATACCCAATGCCGTACCCGAACCCCTCACCGAACCCGTACCCTAAGCCTAACCCTAAGCCTAACCCTAAGCCTAACCCTAACCCTAGGCTACCCTTGACTGCTTCTGCCTCCAATAGATTTCCTAAGCACTAGTGTTTTAAGGAACAGCTTAAAAAGAGAATCCTAATGTGATTTCTTTATAATGGGTGTGTTCCTTATCTTATCTTAGTGTCAAAACTCTTCTCCATGGCTGCACCCCCAAATAATATTCCCTTACGTGCTAAGGGGTATCTAGAGAGTGGGATAGGTTTAATAACTACCCTAACCCTAATGCGTACTCTAACCCTAACCCCTACCCTAACCCTAACACGTACCCTAATCCTAACCCGTACCCTAAACCGAGCCCTAACCCTAACACTAACCCTAACCCTAACCATAACACATACCCTACGCCGTACCCGCAACCCTCCCCAAACCCGTACCCTAAGCCGTACCCTAAGCCTAACCCTAAGCCTAACCCTAACCCTAGGCTACCCTTGACTGCTTCTGCCTCTAATAGATTTCCTAAGCACTAGTGTTTTAAGGAACAGCTTAAAAAGAGAATCCTAATGTGATTTCTTTATAATGGGTGTGTTCCTTATCTTATCCTAGTGTCTAAACTCTTCTCCATGGCTGGACCCCCAAATAATACTCCTTTACGTGCTAAGGGGTATCTTGAGAGTGGGATAGGTTTAATAACTACCCTAACACTAACGCGTACCCTAACCCTAACCCCTACCCTAACCCTAACACGTACCCTAATCCTATCCCGTACCCTAAACCGATCCCTAACTCTAACACTAACCCTAACCCTAACCCAAACCCATAACCTACGCCGAACCCGTACCCTAAGCGGTACGCTAAGCCTAACCCTAAGCCTAACCCTAACCCTAGGCTACCCTTGACTGCTTCTGCCTCCAATAGATTTCCTAAGCACTATTGTTTTAAGGAACAGCTTAAAAAGAGAATCCTAATGTGATTTCTTTATAATGGGTGTGTTCCTTATCTTATCCTAGTGTCTAAACTCTTCTCCATGGCTGCACCCTCAAATAATATTCCTTTACGTGCGAAGGGGTATCTAGAGAGTGGGATAGGTTTAATAACTACCCTAACCCTAACGCGTACCCTAACCCTAACCCTAACACGTACCCTAATCCTATCCCGTACCCTAAACCGAGCCCTAACCCTAACACTAACCCTAACCCTAACCCTAACCCATACCCAATGCCGTACCCGAACCCCTCCCGAAACCCGTACCCTAAGCCGTACCCTAAGCCTAACCCTAAGCCTAACCCTAACCCTTGGCTACCCTTGACTGCTTCTGCCTCCAATAGATTTCCTAAGCACTAGTGTTTTAAGGAACAGCTAAAAAAGAGAATCCTAATGTGATTTCTTTATAATGGGTGTGTTCCTTATCTTATCCTAGTGTCTAAACTCTTCTCCATGGCTGGACCCCCAAATAATATTCCTTTACGTGCTAAGGGGTATCTAGAGAGTGGGATAGGTTTAATAACTACCCTAACCCTAATGCGTACCCTAACCCTAACCCCTACCCTAACCCTAACACGTACCCTAATCCTAACCCGTACCCTAAACCGAGCCCTAACCCTAACACTAACCCTAACCCGAACCCTAACCAATACCCTACGCCGTACCCGAACCCCTCCCCAAACCCGTACCCTAATCCGTACCCTAAGCCTAACCCTAAGCCTAACACTAACCCTAGGCTACCCTTGACTGCTTCTGCCTCCAATAGATTTCCTAAGCACTAGTGTTTTAAGGAACAGCTGAAAAAGAGAATCCTAATGTGATTTCTTTATAATGGGAGTGTTCCTTATCTTATCCTAGTGTCTAAACTCTTCTCCAAGGCTGGACCCCCAAATAATACTCCTTTACGTGCTAAGGGGTATCTAGAGAGTGGGATAGGTTTAATAACTACCCTAACACTAACGCGTACCCTAACCCTAACCCCTACCCTAACCCTAACACGTACCCTAATCCTATCCCGTACCCTAAACCGAGCCCTAAATCTAACACTAACCCTAACCCTAACCCAAACCCATAACCTACGCCGAACCCGTACCCTAAGCCGTACCCTAAGCCTAACCCTAAGCCTAACCCTAACCCTAGGCTACCCTTGACTGCTTCTGCCTCCAATAGATTTCCTAAGCACTAGTGTTTTAAGGAACAGCTTAAAAAGAGAATCCTAATGTGATTTCTTTATAATGGGTGTGTTCCTTATCTTATCCTAGTGTTTAAACTCTTCTCCATGGCTGGACCCACAAATAATATTCCTTTACGTGCTAAGGGGTATCTAGAAAGTGGGATAGGTTTAATAACTACCCTAACCCTAAAGCGTACCCTAACCCTAACCCCTACCCTAACCCTAACACGTATCCTAATCCTAACCCGTACCCTGAACCGAGCCCTAACCCTAACACTAACCCTAACACTAACCCTAACGCATACCCTACGCCGTACCCGAACCTCTCCCTGAACCCGTACCCTAAGCCGTACCCTAAGGCTAACCCTAAGCCTAACCCTAACCCTATGCTACCCTTGACTGCTTCTGCCTCCAATAGATTTCCTAAGCACTAGTGTTTTAAGGAACAGCTTAAAAAGAGAATCCTAATGTGATTTCTTTATAATGGGTGTGTTCCTTATCTTATCTTAGTGTCTAAACTCTTCTCCATGGCTGCACCCCCAAATAATATTCCCTTACGTGCTGATGGATATCTAGAGAGTGGGATAGGTTTAATAACTACCCTAACCCTAATGCGTACTCTAACCCTAACCCCTACCCTAACACTAACACGTACCCTAATCCTAACCCGTACCCTAAACCGAGCCCTAACCCTAGCACTAACCCTAATCCAAACCCTAACCCATACCCTACGCCGTACGCGAACCCCTCCCCAAACCCGTACCCTAAGCGGTACGCTAAGCCTAACCCTAAGCCTAACCCTAACCCTAGGCTACCCTTGACTGCTTCTGACTCCAATAGATTTCCTAAGCACTATTGTTTTAAGGAACAGCTTAAAAAGAGAATCCTAATGTGATTTCTTTATAATGGGTGTGTTCCTTATCTTATCCTAGTGTCTAAACTCTTCTCCATGGCTGCACCCTCAAATAATATTCCTTTACGTGCTAAGGGGTATCTAGAGAGTGGGATAGGTTTAATAACTACCCTAACGCTAACGCGTACCCTAACCCTAACCCCTACCCTAACCCTAACACGTACCCTAATCCTAACCCGTACCCTAAACCGAGCCCTAACCCTAACCCTAACCCTAACCCTAACCCATACCCTACGCCGTACCCGCACCCCTCCCCGAACCCGTACCCTAAGCCGTATCCTAAGCCGTACCCTAAGCCAAACCCTAAGCCTAACCCTAACCCTAGGCTACCCTTGACTGCTTCTGCCTCCAATAGATTTCCTAAGCACTAGTGTTTTAAGGAACAGCTTAAAAAGAGAATCCTAATGTGATTTCTTTATAATGGGTGTGTTCCTTATCTTATCCTAGTGCCTAAACTCTTCTCCATGGCTGGATCCCCAAATAATACTCCTTTACGTGCTAAGGGGTATCTAGAGAGTGGGATAGGTTTACTAACTACCCTAACCCTAACGCGTACCCTAACCCTAACCCCTACCCTAACCCTAACACGTACCCTAATCCTAACCCGTACCCTAAACCGAGCCCTGACCCTAACACTAACCCTAACCCTAACCATAACACATACCCTACGCCATACCCGAACCCCTCCCCGAACTCGAACCCTAAGCCGTACCCTAAGCCTAACCCTAAGCCTAACCCTAACCCTTGGCTACCCTTGACTGCTTCTGCCTCCAATAGATTTCCTAAGCACTAGTGTTTTAAGGAACAGCTTAAAAAGAGAATCCTAATGTGATTTCTTTATAATGGGTGTGTTCCTTATCTTATCCTAGTGTCTAAACTCTTCTCCATGGCTGGACCCCCAAATAATATTCCTTTACGTGCTAAGGGGTATCTAGAGAGTGGGATAGGTTTAATAACTACCCTAACCCTAACGCGTACCCTAACCCTAACCCCTACCCTAACCCTAACACGTACCCTAATCCTAACCCGTACTCTAAACCGAGCCCTAACCCTAACACTAACCCTAACGCTTACCCATACCCTACGCCGTACCGGCACCCCTCACCTAACCCGTACCCTAAGCCGTACCCTAAGCCTAACCCTAAGCCTAACCCTAACCCTAGGCTACCCTTGACTGCTTCTGCCTCCAATAGATTTCCTAAGCACTAGTGTTTTAAGGAACAGCTTAAAAAGAGAATCCTAATGTGATTTCTTTATAATGGGTGTGTTCCTTATCTTATCCTAGTGCCTAAACTCTTCTCCATGGCTGGATCCCCAAATAATACTCCTTTACGTGCTAAGGGGTATCTAGAGAGTGGGATAGGTTTACTAACTACCCTAACCCTAACGCGTACCCTAAACCTAACCCCTACCCTAACCCTAACACGTACCCTAATCCTAACCCGTACCCTAAACCGAGCCCTGACCCTAACAGTAACCCTAACCCTAACCATAACACATACCCTACGCCGTACCCGAACCCTTCCCCGAACCCGCACCCTAAGCCGTACCCTAAGCCTAACCCTAAGCCTAACCCTAACCCTTGGCTACCCTTGACTGCTTCTGCCTCCAATAGATTTCCTAAGCACTAGTGTTTTAAGGAACAGCTTAAAAAGAGAATTCTAATGTGATTTCTTTATAATGGGTGTGTTCCTTATCTTATCCTAGTGTCTAAACTCTTCTCCATGGCTGGACCCCCAAATAATATTCCTTTACGTGCTAAGGGGTATCTAGAGAGTGGGATAGGTTTACTAACTACCCTAACCCTAAAGCGTACCCTAACCCTAACCCCTACCCTAACCCTAACATGTACCCTAATCCTAACCCTTACCCTAAACCGAGCCGTAACCTTAACACTAACCCTAACCCTAACCCTAACCCATACCCTACGCTGTACCCGAACCCCTCCCCGAACCCGTACCCTAAGCCGTACCCTAAGCCTAACCCTAAGCCTAACCCTAACCCTAGGCTACCCTTGACTGCTTCTGCCTCCAATAGATTTCCTAAGCACTAGTGTTTTAAGGAACAGCTTAAAAAGAGAATCCTAATGTGATTTCTTTATAATGGGTGTGTTCCTTATCTTATCCTAGTGTCTAAACTCTTCTCCATGGCTGGACCCCCAAATAATATTCCTTTACGTGCTAAGGGGTATCTAGAGAGTGGGATAGGTTTAATAACTACCCTAACCCTAACCCCTACCCTAACCCTAACACGTACCCTAATCCTAACCCGTACCCTAAACCGAGCCCTAACCCTAACACTAACCCTAACCCTAACCCATACCCTACGCTGTACCCGCACCCCTCACCTAACCCGTACCCTAAGCCTTACCCTAAGCCTAACCCTAAGCCTAACCCTAACCCTAGGCTACCCTTGACTGCTTCTGCCTCCAATAGATTTCCTAAGCACTACTGTTTTAAGGAACAGCTTAAAAAGAGAATCCTAATGTGATTTCTTTATAATGGGTGTGTTCCTTATTTATCCTAGTGTCTAAACTCTTCTCCATGGCTGGACCCCCAAATAATATTCCTTTACGTGCTAAGGGGTATCTAGAAAGTGGGATAGGTTTAATAACTACCCTAACCCTAAAGCGTACCCTAACCCTAACCCCTACCCTAACCCTAACACGTATCCTAATCCTAACCCGTACCTGAACCGAGCCCTAACCCTAACACTAACCCTAACACTAACCCTAACGCATACCCTACGCCGTACCCGAACCCCTCCCTGAACCCGTACCCTAAGCCGTACCCTAAGCCTAACCCTAAGCCTAACCCTAACCCTACGCTACCCTTGACTGCTTCTGCCTCCAATAGATTTCCTAAGCACTAGTGTTTTAAGGAACAGCTTAAAAAGAGAATCCTAATGTGATTTCTTTATAATGGGTGTGTTCCTTATCTTATCTTAGTGTCTAAACTCTTCTCCATGGCTGCACCCCCAAATAATATTCCCTTACGTACTGAGGGGTATCTAGAGAGTGGGATAGGTTTAATAACTACCCTAACCCTAATGCGTACTCTAACCCTAACCCCTACCCTAACACTAACACGTACCCTAATCCTAACCCGTACCCTAAACCGAGCCCTAACCCTAGCACTAACCCTAATCCAAACCCTAACCCATACCCTACGCCGTAACCGAACCCCTCCCCAAACCCGTACCCTAAGCGGTACGCTAAGCCTAACCCTAAGCCTAACCCTAACCCTAAGCCTAACCCTAACCCTAGGCTACCCTTGACTGCTTCTGCCTCCAATAGATTTCCTAAGCACTAGTGTTTTAAGGAACAGCTTAAAAAGAGAATCCTAATGTGATTTCTTTATAATGGGTGTGTTCCTTATCTTATCCTAGTGTCTAAACTCTTCTCCATGGTTGCACCCTCAAATAATATTCCTTTACGTGCTAAGGGGTATCTAGAGAGTGGGATAGGTTTAATAACTACCCTAACCCTAACGCGTACCCTAACTCTAACCCCTACCCTAACCCTAACACGTACCCTAATCCTAACCCGTACCCTAAACCGAGCCCTAACCCTAACACTAACCCTAACCCTAACCCTAACCCATACCCTACGCCGTACCCTCACCCCTCCCCGAACCCGTACCCTAAGCCGTATCCTAAGCCGAACCCTAAGCCTAACCCTAAACCTAGGCTACCCTTGACTGCTTCTGCCTCCAATAGATTTCCTAAGCACTAGTGTTTTAAGGAACAGCTTAAAAAGAGAATCCTAATGTGATTTCTTTATAATGGGTGTGTTCCTTATCTTATCCTAGTGCCTAAACTCTTCTCCATGGCTGGATCCCCAAATAATACTCCTTTACGTGCTAAGGGGTATCTAGAGAGTGGGATAGGTTTACTAACTACCCTAACCCTAACGCGTACCCTAACCCTAACCCCTACCCTAACCCTAACACGTACCCTAATCCTAACCCGTACCCTAAACCGAGCCCTAACCCTAACACTAACCCTAACCCTAACCATAACACATACCCTACGCCGTACCCGAACCCCTCCCCGAACCCGAACCCTAAGCCGTACCCTAAGCCTAACCCTAAGCCTAACCCTAAACCTAGGCTACCCTTGACTGCTTCTGCCTCCAATAGATTTCCTAAGCACTAGTGTTTTAAGGAACAGCTTAAAATAGAATCCTAATGTGATTTCTTTATAATGGGTGTGTTCCTTATCTTATCCTAGTGTCTAAACTCTTCTCCATGGCTGGACCCCCAAATAATATTCCTTTACGTGCTAAGGGGTATCTAGAGAGTGGGATAGGTTTAATAACTACCCTAACGCTAACGCGTACCCTAACCCTAACCCCTACGCTAACCCTAACACGTACCCTAATCCTAACCCGTACCCTAAACCGAGCCCTAACCCTAACACTAACCCTAACCCTAACCCATACCCTACGCCGTACCCGCACCCATCCCCGAACCCGTACCCTAAGCCGTACCCTAAGCCGAACCCTAAGCCTAACCCTAAACCTAGGCTACCCTTGACTGCTTCTGCCTCCAATAGATTTCCTAAGCACTAGTGATTTAAGGAACAGCTTAAAAAGAGAATCCTAATGTGATTTCTTTATAATGGGTGTGTTCCTTATCTTATCCTAGTGCCTAAACTCTTCTCCATGGCTGGATCCCCAAATAATACTCCTTTACGTGCTAAGGGGTATCTAGAGAGTGGGATAGGTTTACTAACTACCCTAAACCTAACGCGTACCCTAACCCTAACCCCTACCCTAACCCTAACACGTACCCTAATCCTAACCCGTACCCTAAACCGAGCCCTAACCCTAACACTAACCCTAACCCTAACCATAACACATACCGTACGCCGTACCCGAACCCCTCCCCGAACCCGAACCCTAAACCGTACCCTAAGCCTAACCCTAAGCCTAACCCTAACCCTAGGCTACCCTTGACTGCTTCTGCCTCCAATAGATTTCCTAAGCACTAGTGTTTTAAGGAACAGCTTAAAATAGAATCCTAATGTGATTTCTTTATAATGGGTGTGTTCCTTATCTTATCCTAGTGTCTAAACTCTTCTCCATGGCTGGACCCCCAAATAATATTCCTTTCCGTGCTAAGGGGTATCTAGAGAGTGGGATAGGTTTAATAACTACCCTAACCCTAACGCGTACCCTAACCCTAACCCCTACCCTAACCCTAACACGTACCGTAATCCTAACCCGTACCCTAAACCGAGCCCTAACCCTAACACTAACCCTAACCCTAACCCTAACCCATACCCTACGCCGTACCCGCACCCCTCACCGAACCCGTACCCTAAGCCGTACCCTAAGCCTAACCCTAAGCCTAACCCTAACCCTAGGCTACTCTTGACTGCTTCTGCCTCCAATAGATTTCCTAAGCACTAGTGTTTTAAGGAACAGCTTAAAAAGAGAATCCTAATGTGATTTCTTTATAATGGGTGTGTTCCTTATCTTATCTTAGTGTCAAAACTCTTCTCCATGGCTGCACCCCCAAATAATATTCCCTTACGTGCTAAGGGGTATCTAGAGAGTGGGATAGGTTTAATAACTACCCTAACCCTAATGCGTACTCTAACCCTAACCCCTACCCTAACCCTAACACGTACCCTAATCCTAACCCGTACCCTAAACCGAGCCCTAACCCTAACACTAACCCTAACCCTAACCCTAACCCATACCCTACGCCGTACCCACACCCCTCCCCGAACCCGTACCCTAAGCCGTATCCTAAGCCGAACCCTAAGCCTAACCCTAAACCTAGGCTACCCTTGACTGCTTCTGCCTCCAATAGATTTCCTAAGCACTAGTGTTTTAAGGAACAGCTTAAAAAGAGAATCCTAATGTGATTTCTTTATAATGGGTGTGTTCCTTATCTTATCCTAGTGCCTAAACTCTTCTCCATGGCTGGATCCCCAAATAATACTCCTTTACGTGCTATGGGGTATCTAGAGAGTGGGATAGGTTTACTAACTACCCTAACCCTAACGCGTACCCTAACCCTAACCCCTACCCTAACCCTAACACGTACCCTAATCCTAACCCGTACCCTAAACCGAGCCCTAACCCTAACACTAACCCTAACCCTAACCATAACACATACCCTACGCCGTACCCGAAACCCTCCCCGAACCCGAACCCTAAGCCGTACCCTAAGCCTAACCCTAAGCCTAACCCTAACCCTAGGCTACCCTTGACTGCTTCTGCCTCCAATAGATTTCCTAAGCACTAGTGTTTTAAGGAACAGCTTAAAATAGAATCCTAATATGATTTCTTTATAATGGGTGTGTTCCTTATCTTATCCTAGTGTCTAAACTCTTCTCCATGGCTGGACCCCCAAATAATATTCCTTTACGTGCTAAGGGGTATCTAGAGAGTGGGATAGGTTTAATAACTACCCTAACCCTAACGCGTACCCTAACCCTAACCCCTACCCTAACCCTAACACGTACCCTAATCCTAACCCGTACCCTAAACCGAGCCCTAACCCTAACACTAACCCTAACCCTAACCCTAACCCATACCCTACGCCGTACCCGCACCCCTCACCGAACCCGTACCCTAAGCCGTACCCTAAGCCTAACCCTAAGCCTAACCCTAACCCTAGGCTACCCTTGACTGCTTCTGCCTCCAATAGATTTCCTAAGCACTAGTGTTTTAAGGAACAGCTTAAAATAGAATCCTAATGTGATTTCTTTATAATGGGTGTGTTCCTTATCTTATCCTAGTGTCTAAACTCTTCTCCATGGCTGGACCCCCAAATAATATTCCTTTCCGTGCTAAGGGGTATCTAGAGAGAGGGATAGGTTTAATAACTACCCTAACCCTAACGTGTACCCTAACCCTAACCCCAACCCTAACCCTAACACGTACCCTAATCCTAACCCGTACCCTAAACCGAGCCCTAACCCTAACACTAACCCTAACCCTAACCCTAACCCATACCCTACGCCGTACCCGCACCCCTCCCCGAACCCGTACCCTAAGCCGTATCCTAAGCCGAACCCTAAGCCTAACCCTAAACCTAGGCTACCCTTGACTGCTTCTGCCTCCAATAGATTTCCTAAGCACTAGTGTTTTAAGGAACAGCTTAAAAAGAGAATCCTAATGTGATTTCTTTATAATGGGTGTGTTCCTTATCTTATCCTAGTGCCTAAACTCTTCTCCATGGCTGGATCCCCAAATAATACTCCTTTACGTGCTAAGGGGTATCTAGAGAGTGGGATAGGTTTACTAACTACCCTAAACCTAACGCGTACCCTAACCCTAACCCCTACCCTAACCCTAACACGTACCCTAATCCTAACCCGTACCCTAAACCGAGCCCTAACCCTAACACTAACCCTAACCCTAACCCTAACCCATACCCTACGCCGTACCCGCACCCCTCACCGAACCCGTACCCTAAGCCGTACCCTAAGCCTAACCCTAAGCCTAACCCTAACCCTAGGCTACCGTTGACTGCTTCTGCCTCCAATAGATTTCCTAAGCACTAGTGTTTTAAGGAACAGCTTAAAAAGAGAATCCTAATGTGATTTCTTTATAATGGGTGTGTTCCTTATCTTATCTTAGTGTCAAAACTCTTCTCCATGGCTGCACCCCCAAATAATATTCCCTTACGTGCTAAGGGGTATCTAGAGAGTGGGATAGGTTTAATAACTACCCTAACCCTAATGCGTACTCTAACCCTAACCCCTACCCTAACCCTAACACGTACCCTAATCCTAACCCGTACCCTAAACCAAGCCCTAACCCTAACACTAACCCTAACCCTAACCCTAACCCATACCCTACGCCGTACCCACACCCCTCCCCGAACCCGTACCCTAAGCCGTATCCTAAGCCGAACCCTAAGCCTAACCCTAAACCTAGGCTACCCTTGACTGCTTCTGCCTCCAATAGATTTCCTAAGCACTAGTGTTTTAAGGAACAGCTTAAAAAGAGAATCCTAATGTGATTTCTTTATAATGGGTGTGTTCCTTATCTTATCCTAGTGCCTAAACTCTTCTCCATGGCTGGATCCCCAAATAATACTCCTTTACGTGCTAAGGGGTATCTAGAGAGTGGGATAGGTTTACTAACTACCCTAACCCTAACGCGTACCCTAACCCTAACCCCTACCCTAACCCTAACACGTACCCTAATCCTAACCCGTACCCTAAACCGAGCCCTAACCCTAACACTAACCCTAACCCTAACCATAACACATACCCTACGCCGTACCCGAACCCCTCCCCGAACCCGAACCCTAAGCCGTACCCTAAGCCTAACCCTAAGCCTAACCCTAACCCTAGGCTACCCTTGACTGCTTCTGCCTCCAATAGATTTCCTAAGCACTAGTGTTTTAAGGAACAGCTTAAAAAGAGAATCCTAATGTGATTTCTTTATAATGGGTGTGTTCCTTACCTTATCTTAGTGTCAAAACTCTTCTCCATGGCTGCACCCCCAAATAATATTCCCTTACGTGCTAAGGGGTATCTAGAGAGTGGGATAGGTTTAATAACTACCCTAACCCTAATGCGTACTCTAACCCTAACCCCTACCCTAACCCTAACACGTACCCTAATCCTAACCCGTACCCTAAACCGAGCCCTAACCCTAACACTAACCCTAACCCTAACCATAACACATACCCTACGCCGTACCCGAACCCCTCCCCGAACCCGTACCCTAAGCCGTACCCTAAGCCTAACCCTAAGCCTAACCCTAATCCTTGGCTACCCTTGACTGCTTCTGCCTCCAATAGATTTCCTAAGCACTAGTGTATGAAGGAACAGCTTAAAAAGAGAATCCTAATGTGATTTCTTTATAATGGGTGTGTTCCTTACCTTATCTTAGTGTCTAAACTCTTCTCCATGGCTGCACCCCCAAATAATATTCCCTTACGTGCGAAGGGGTATCTAGAGAGTGGGATAGGTTTAATAACTACCCTAACCCTAATGCGTACTCTAACCATAACCCCTACCCTAACACTAACACGTACCCTAATCCTAACCCGTACCCTAAACCGAGCCCTAACCCTAACCCTAACCCTAACCCATACCCTACGCCGTACCCGCACCCCTCCCCAAACCCGTACCCTAAGCCGTACCCTAAGCCTAACCCTAAGCCTAACCCTAACCCTAGGCTACCCTTGACTGCTTCTGCCTCTAATAGATTTCCTAAGCACTAGTGTTTTAAGGAACAGCTGAAAAAGAGAATCCTAATGTGATTTCTTTATAATGGGTGTGTTCCTTATCTTATCCTAGTGTCTAAACTCTTCTCCATGGCTGGACCCCCAAATAATACTCCTTTACGTGCTAAGGGGTATCTAGAGAGTGGGATAGGTTTAATAACTACCCTAACACTAACGCGTACCCTAACCCTAACCCCTACCCTAACCCTAACACGTACCCTAATCCTAACCCGTACCCTAAACCGAGCCCTAACCCTAACACTAACCCTAACCCTAACCCTAACCCATACCCTACGCCGTACCCGCACCCCTCACCGAACCCGTACCCTAAGCCGTACCCTAAGCCTAACCCTAAGCCTAACCCTAACCCTAGGCTACCCTTGACTGCTTCTGCCTCCAATAGATTTCCTAAGCACTAGTGTTTTAAGGAACAGCTTAAAAAGAGAATCCTAATGTGATTTCTTTATAATGGGTGTGTTCCTTATCTTATCCTAGTGTCTAAACTCTTCTCCATGGCTGGACCCCCAAATAATATTCCTTTACGTGCTAAGGGGTATCTAGAGAGTGGGATAGGTTTAATAACTACCCTAACCCTAATGCGTACTCTAACCCTAACCCCTACCCTAACACTAACACGTACCCTAATCCTAATCCGTACCCTAAACCGAGCCCTAACCCTAGCACTAACCCTAATCCAAACCCTAACCCATACCCTACGCCGTAACCGAACCCCTCCCCAAACCCATACCCTAAGCGGTACGCTAAGCCTAACCCTAAGCCTAACCCTAACCCTAGGCTACCCTTGACTGCTTCTGCCTCCAATAGATTTCCTAAGCACTATTGTTTTAAGGAACAGCTTAAAAAGAGAATCCTAATGTGATTTCTTTATAATGGGTGTGTTCCTTATCTTATCCTAGTGTCTAAACTCTTCTCCATGGCTGCACCCTCAAATAATATTCCTTTACCTGCGAAGGGGTATCTAGAGAGTGGGATAGGTTTAATAACTACCCTAACCCTAACGCGTACCCTAACCCTAACCCTAACACGTACCCTAATCCTATCCCGTACCCTAAACCGAGCCCTAACCCTAACACTAACCCTAACCCTAACCCTAACCCATACCCAACGCCGTACCCGAACCCCTCCCGAAACCCGTACCCTAAGCCGTACCCTAAGCCTAACCCTAAGCCTAACCCTAACCCTTGGCTACCCTTGACTGCTTCTGCCTCCAATAGATTTCCTAAGCACTAGTGTTTTAAGGAACAGCTAAAAAAGAGAATCCTAATGTGATTTCTTTATAATGGGTGTGTTCCTTATCTTATCCTAGTGTCTAAACTCTTCTCCATGGCTGGACCCCCAAATAATATTCCTTTACGTGCTAAGGGGTATCTAGAGAGTGGGATAGGTTTAATAACTACCCTAACCCTAATGCGTACCCTAACCCTAACCCCTACCCTAACCCTAACACGTACCCTAATCCTAACCCGTACCCTAAACCGAGCCCTAACCCTAACACTAACCCTAACCCGAACCCTAACCAATACCCTACGCCGTACCCGAACCCCTCCCCAAACCCGTACCCTAATCCGTACCCTAAGCCTAACCCTAAGCCTAACACTAACCCTAGGCTACCCTTGACTGCTTCTGCCTCCAATAGATTTCCTAAGCACTAGTGTTTTAAGGAACAGCTTAAAATAGAATCCTAATATGATTTCTTTATAATGGGTGTGTTCCTTATCTTATCCTAGTGTCTAAACTCTTCTCCATGGCTGGACCCCCAAATAATATTCCTTTACGTGCTAAGGGGTATCTAGAGAGTGGGATAGGTTTAATAACTACCCTAACCCTAACGCGTACCCTAACCCTAACCCCTACCCTAACCCTAACACGTACCCTAATCCTAACCCGTACCCTAAACCGAGCCCTAACCCTAACACTAACCCTAACCCTAACCCTAACCCATACCCTACGCCGTACCCGCACCCCTCACCGAACCCGTACCCTAAGCCGTATCCTAAGCCTAACCCTAAGCCTAACCCTAACCCTAGGCTACCCTTGACTGCTTCTGCCTCCAATAGATTTCCTAAGCACTAGTGTTTTAAGGAACAGCTTAAAAAGAGAATCCTAATGTGATTTCTTTATAATGGGTGTGTTCCTTATCTTATCCTAGTGCCTAAACTCTTCTCCATGGCTGGATCCCCAAATAATACTCCTTTACGTGCTAAGGGGTATCTAGAGAGTGGGATAGGTTTACTAACTACCCTAACCCTAACGCGTACCCTAACCCTAACCCCTACCCTAACCCTAACACGTACCCTAATCCTAACCCGTACCCTAAACCGAGCCCTAACCCTAACACTAACCCTAACCCTAACCATAACACATACCCTACGCCGTACCCGAACCCCTCCCCGAACCCGAACCCTAAGCCGTACCCTAAGCCTAACCCTAAGCCTAACCCTAACCCTAGGCTACCCTTGACTGCTTCTGCCTCCAATAGATTTCCTAAGCACTAGTGTTTTAAGGAACAGCTTAAAATAGAATCCTAATGTGATTTCTTTATAATGGGTGTGTTCCTTATCTTATCCTAGTGTCTAAACTCTTCTCCATGGCTGGACCCCCAAATAATATTCCTTTCCGTGCTAAGGGGTATCTAGAGAGAGGGATAGGTTTAATAACTACCCTAACCCTAACGCGTACCCTAACCCTAACCCCAACCCTAACCCTAACACGTACCCTAATCCTAACCCGTACCCTAAACCGAGCCCTAACCCTAACACTAACCCTAACCCTAACCCTAACCCATACCCTACGCCGTACCCGCACCCCTCCCCGAACCCGTACCCTAAGCCGTATCCTAAGCCGAACCCTAAGCCTAACCCTAAACCTAGGCTACCCTTGACTGCTTCTGCCTCCAATAGATTTCCTAAGCACTAGTGTTTTAAGGAACAGCTTAAAAAGAGAATCCTAATGTGATTTCTTTATAATGGGTGTGTTCCTTATCTTATCCTAGTGCCTAAACTCTTCTCCATGGCTGGATCCCCAAATAATACTCCTTTACGTGCTAAGGGGTATCTAGAGAGTGGGATAGGTTTACTAACTACCCTAAACCTAACGCGTACCCTAACCCTAAACCCTACCCTAACCCTAACACGTACCCTAATCCTAACCCGTACCCTAAACTGAGCCCTAACCCTAACACTAACCCTAACCCTAACCATAACACATACCCTACGCCGTACCCGAACCCCTCCCCGAACCCGAACCCTAAACCGTACCCTAAGCCTAACCCTAAGCCTAACCCTAACCCTAGGCTACCCTTGACTGCTTCTGCCTCCAATAGATTTCCTAAGCACTAGTGTTTTAAGGAACAGCTTAAAATAGAATCCTAATGTGATTTCTTTATAATGGGTGTGTTCCTTATCTTATCCTAGTGTCTAAACTCTTCTCCATGGCTGGACCCCCAAATAATATTCCTTTACGTGCTAAGGGGTATCTAGAGAGTGGGATAGGTTTAATAACTACCCTAACCCTAACGCGTACCCTAACCCTAACCCCTACCCTAACCCTAACACGTACCCTAATCCTAACCCGTACCCTAAACCGAGCCCTAACCCTAACACTAACCCTAACCCTAACCCTAACCCATACCCTACGCCGTACCCGCACCCCTCACCGAACCCGTACCCTAAGCCGTACCCTAAGCCTAACCCTAAGCCTAACCCTAATCCTAGGCTACCCTTGACTGCTTCTGCCTCCAATAGATTTCCTAAGCACTAGTGTATGAAGGAACAGCTTAAAAAGAGAATCCTAATGTGATTTCTTTATAATGGGTGTGTTCCTTACCTTATCTTAGTGTCTAAACTCTTCTCCATGGCTGCACCCCCAAATAATATTCCCTTACGTGCGAAGGGGTATCTAGAGAGTGGGATAGGTTTAATAACTACCCTAACCCTAATGCGTACTCTAACCATAACCCCTACCCTAACACTAACACGTACCCTAATCCTAACCCGTACCCTAAACCGAGCCCTAACCCTAACCCTAACCCTAACCCATACCCTACGCCGTACCCGCACCCCTCCCCAAACCCGTACCCTAAGCCGTACCCTAAGCCTAACCCTAAGCCTAACCCTAACCCTAGGCTACCCTTGACTGCTTCTGCCTCTAATAGATTTCCTAAGCACTAGTGTTTTAAGGAACAGCTGAAAAAGAGAATCCTAATGTGATTTCTTTATAATGGGTGTGTTCCTTATCTTATCCTAGTGTCTAAACTCTTCTCCATGGCTGGACCCCCAAATAATACTCCTTTACGTGCTAAGGGGTATCTAGAGAGTGGGATAGGTTTAATAACTACCCTAACACTAACGCGTACCCTAACCCTAACCCCTACCCTAACCCTAACACGTACCCTAATCCTAACCCGTACCCTAAACCGAGCCCTAACCCTAACACTAACCCTAACCCTAACCCTAACCCATACCCTACGCCGTACCCGCACCCCTCACCGAACCCGTACCCTAAGCCGTACCCTAAGCCTAACCCTAAGCCTAACCCTAACCCTAGGCTACCCTTGACTGCTTCTGCCTCCAATAGATTTCCTAAGCACTAGTGTTTTAAGGAACAGCTTAAAAAGAGAATCCTAATGTGATTTCTTTATAATGGGTGTGTTCCTTATCTTATCCTAGTGTCTAAACTCTTCTCCATGGCTGGACCCCCAAATAATATTCCTTTACGTGCTAAGGGTTATCTAGAGAGTGGGATAGGTTTAATAACTACCCTAACCCTAATGCGTACTCTAACCCTAACCCCTACCCTAACACTAACACGTACCCTAATCCTAATCCGTACCCTAAACCGAGCCCTAACCCTAGCACTAACCCTAATCCAAACCCTAACCCATACCCTACGCCGTAACCGAACCCCTCCCCAAACCCATACCCTAAGCGGTACGCTAAGCCTAACCCTAAGCCTAACCCTAACCCTAGGCTACCCTTGACTGCTTCTGCCTCCAATAGATTTCCTAAGCACTATTGTTTTAAGGAACAGCTTAAAAAGAGAATCCTAATGTGATTTCTTTATAATGGGTGTGTTCCTTATCTTATCCTAGTGTCTAAACTCTTCTCCATGGCTGCACCCTCAAATAATATTCCTTTACGTGCGAAGGGGTATCTAGAGAGTGGGATAGGTTTAATAACTACCCTAACCCTAACGCGTACGCTAACCCTAACCCTAACACGTACCCTAATCCTATCCCGTACCCTAAACCGAGCCCTAACCCTAACACTAACCCTAACCCTAACCCTAACCCATACCCAACGCCGTACCCGAACCCCTCCCGAAACCCGTACCCTAAGCCGTACCCTAAGCCTAACCCTAAGCCTAACCCTAACCCTTGGCTACCCTTGACTGCTTCTGCCTCCAATAGATTTCCTAAGCACTAGTGTTTTAAGGAACAGCTAAAAAAGAGAATCCTAATGTGATTTCTTTATAATGGGTGTGTTCCTTATCTTATCCTAGTGTCTAAACTCTTCTCCATGGCTGGACCCCCAAATAATATTCCTTTACGTGCTAAGGGGTATCTAGAGAGTGGGATAGGTTTAATAACTACCCTAACCCTAATGCGTACCCTAACCCTAACCCCTACCCTAACCCTAACACGTACCCTAATCCTAACCCGTACCCTAAACCGAGCCCTAACCCTAACACTAACCCTAACCCGAACCCTAAACAATACCCTACGCCGTACCCGAACCCCTCCCCAAACCCGTACCCTAATCCGTACCCTAAGCCTAACCCTAAGCCTAACACTAACCCTAGGCTACCCTTGACTGCTTCTGCCTCCAATAGATTTCCTAAGCACTAGTGTTTTAAGGAACAGCTTAAAATAGAATCCTAATATGATTTCTTTATAATGGGTGTGTTCCTTATCTTATCCTAGTTTCTAAACTCTTCTCCATGGCTGGACCCCCAAATAATATTCCTTTACGTGCTAAGGGGTATCTAGAGAGTGGGATAGGTTTAATAACTACCCTAACCCTAACGCGTACCCTAACCCTAACCCCTACCCTAACCCTAACACGTACCCTAATCCTAACCCGTACCCTAAACCGAGCCCTAACCCTAACACTAACCCTAACCCTAACCCTAACCCATACCCTACGCCGTACCCGCACCCCTCACCGAACCCGTACCCTAAGCCGTATCCTAAGCCTAACCCTAAGCCTAACCCTAACCCTAGGCTACCCTTGACTGCTTCTGCCTCCAATAGATTTCCTAAGCACTAGTGTTTTAAGGAACAGCTTAAAAAGAGAATCCTAATGTGATTTCTTTATAATGGGTGTGTTCCTTATCTTATCCTAGTGCCTAAACTCTTCTCCATGGCTGGATCCCCAAATAATACTCCTTTACGTGCTAAGGGGTATCTAGAGAGTGGGATAGGTTTACTAACTACCCTAACCCTAACGCGTACCCTAACCCTAACCCCTACCCTAACCCTAACACGTACCCTAATCCTAACCCGTACCCTAAACCGAGCCCTAACCCTAACACTAACCCTAACCCTAACCATAACACATACCCTACTCCGTACCCGAACCCCTCCCCGAACCCGAACCCTAAGCCGTACCCTAAGCCTAACCCTAAGCCTAACCCTAACCCTAGGCTACCCTTGACTGCTTCTGCCTCCAATAGATTTCCTAAGCACTAGTGTTTTAAGGAACAGCTTAAAATAGAATCCTAATGTGATTTCTTTATAATGGGTGTGTTCCTTATCTTATCCTAGTGTCTAAACTCTTCTCCATGGCTGGACCCCCAAATAATATTCCTTTCCGTGCTAAGGGGTATCTAGAGAGAGGGATAGGTTTAATAACTACCCTAACCCTAACGTGTACCCTAACCCTAACCCCAACCCTAACCCTAACACGTACCCTAATCCTAACCCGTACCCTAAACCGAGCCCTAACCCTAACACTAACCCTAACCCTAACCCTAACCCATACCCTACGCCGTACCCGCACCCCTCCCCGAACCCGTACCCTAAGCCGTATCCTAAGCCGAACCCTAAGCCTAACCCTAAACCTAGGCTACCCTTGACTGCTTCTGCCTCCAATAGATTTCCTAAGCACTAGTGTTTTAAGGAACAGCTTAAAAAGAGAATCCTAATGTGATTTCTTTATAATGGGTGTGTTCCTTATCTTATCCTAGTGCCTAAACTCTTCTCCATGGCTGGATCCCCAAATAATACTCCTTTACGTGCTAAGGGGTATCTAGAGAGTGGGATAGGTTTACTAACTACCCTAAACCTAACGCGTACCCTAACCCTAACCCCTACCCTAACCCTAACACGTACCCTAATCCTAACCCGTACCCTAAACTGAGCCCTAACCCTAACACTAACCCTAACCCTAACCATAACACATACCCTACGCCGTACCCGAACCCCTCCCCGAACCCGAACCCTAAACCGTACCCTAAGCCTAACCCTAAGCCTAACCCTAACCCTAGGCTACCCTTGACTGCTTCTGCCTCCAATAGATTTCCTAAGCACTAGTGTTTTAAGGAACAGCTTAAAATAGAATCCTAATGTGATTTCTTTATAATGGGTGTGTTCCTTATCTTATCCTAGTGTCTAAACTCTTCTCCATGGCTGGACCCCCAAATAATATTCCTTTACGTGCTAAGGGGTATCTAGAGAGTGGGATAGGTTTAATAACTACCCTAACCCTAACGCGTACCCTAACCCTAACCCCTACCCTAACCCTAACACGTACCCTAATCCTAACCCGTACCCTAAACCGAGCCCTAACCCTAACACTAACCCTAACCCTAACCCTAACCCATACCCTACGCCGTACCCGCACCCCTCACCGAACCCGTACCCTAAGCCGTACCCTAAGCCTAACCCTAAGCCTAACCCTAACCCTAGGCTACCGTTGACTGCTTCTGCCTCCAATAGATTTCCTAAGCACTAGTGTTTTAAGGAACAGCTTAAAAAGAGAATCCTAATGTGATTTCTTTATAATGGGTGTGTTCCTTATCTTATCTTAGTGTCAAAACTCTTCTCCATGGCTGCACCCCCAAATAATATTCCCTTACGTGCTAAGGGGTATCTAGAGAGTGGGATAGGTTTAATAACTACCCTAACCCTAATGCGTACTCTAACCCTAACCCCTACCCTAACCCTAACACGTACCCTAATCCTAACCCGTACCCTAAACCAAGCCCTAACCCTAACACTAACCCTAACCCTAACCCTAACCCATACCCTACGCCGTACCCACACCCCTCCCCGAACCCGTACCCTAAGCCGTATCCTAAGCCGAACCCTAAGCCTAACCCTAAACCTAGGCTACCCTTGACTGCTTCTGCCTCCAATAGATTTCCTAAGCACTAGTGTTTTAAGGAACAGCTTAAAAAGAGAATCCTAATGTGATTTCTTTATAATGGGTGTGTTCCTTATCTTATCCTAGTGCCTAAACTCTTCTCCATGGCTGGATCCCCAAATAATACTCCTTTACGTGCTAAGGGGTATCTAGAGAGTGGGATAGGTTTACTAACTACCCTAACCCTAACGCGTACCCTAACCCTAACCCCTACCCTAACCCTAACACGTACCCTAATCCTAACCCGTACCCTAAACCGAGCCCTAACCCTAACACTAACCCTAACCCTAACCATAACACATACCCTACGCCGTACCCGAACCCCTCCCCGAACCCGAACCCTAAGCCGTACCCTAAGCCTAACCCTAAGCCTAACCCTAACCCTAGGCTACCCTTGACTGCTTCTGCCTCCAATAGATTTCCTAAGCACTAGTGTTTTAAGGAACAGCTTAAAAAGAGAATCCTAATGTGATTTCTTTATAATGGGTGTGTTCCTTACCTTATCTTAGTGTCAAAACTCTTCTCCATGGCTGCACCCCCAAATAATATTCCCTTACGTGCTAAGGGGTATCTAGAGAGTGGGATAGGTTTAATAACTACCCTAACCCTAATGCGTACTCTAACCCTAACCCCTACCCTAACCCTAACACGTACCCTAATCCTAACCCGTACCCTAAACCGAGCCCTAACCCTAACACTAACCCTAACCCTAACCATAACACATACCCTACGCCGTACCCGAACCCCTCCCCGAACCCGTACCCTAATCCGTACCCTAAGCCTAACCCTAAGCCTAACCCTAATCCTAGGCTACCCTTGACTGCTTCTGCCTCCAATAGATTTCCTAAGCACTAGTGTATGAAGGAACAGCTTAAAAAGAGAATCCTAATGTGATTTCTTTATAATGGGTGTGTTCCTTACCTTATCTTAGTGTCTAAACTCTTCTCCATGGCTGCACCCCCAAATAATATTCCCTTACGTGCGAAGGGGTATCTAGAGAGTGGGATAGGTTTAATAACTACCCTAACCCTAATGCGTACTCTAACCATAACCCCTACCCTAACACTAACACGTACCCTAATCCTAACCCGTACCCTAAACCGAGCCCTAACCCTAACCCTAACCCTAACCCATCCCCTACGCCGTACCCGCACCCCTCCCCAAACCCGTACCCTAAGCCGTACCCTAAGCCTAACCCTAAGCCTAACCCTAACCCTAGGCTACCCTTGACTGCTTCTGCCTCTAATAGATTTCCTAAGCACTAGTGTTTTAAGGAACAGCTGAAAAAGAGAATCCTAATGTGATTTCGTTATAATGGGTGTGTTCCTTATCTTATCCTAGTGTCTAAACTCTTCTCCATGGCTGGACCCCCAAATAATACTCCTTTACGTGCTAAGGGGTATCTAGAGAGTGGGATAGGTTTAATAACTACCCTAACACTAACGCGTACCCTAACCCTAACCCCTACCCTAACCCTAACACGTACCCTAATCCTAACCCGTACCCTAAACCGAGCCCTAACCCTAACACTAACCCTAACCCTAACCCTAACCCATACCCTACGCCGTACCCGCACCCCTCACCGAACCCGTACCCTAAGCCGTACCCTAAGCCTAACCCTAAGCCTAACCCTAACCCTAGGCTACCCTTGACTGCTTCTGCCTCCAATAGATTTCCTAAGCACTAGTGTTTTAAGGAACAGCTTAAAAAGAGAATCCTAATGTGATTTCTTTATAATGGGTGTGTTCCTTATCTTATCCTAGTGTCTAAACTCTTCTCCATGGCTGGACCCCCAAATAATATTCCTTTACGTGCTAAGGGGTATCTAGAGAGTGGGATAGGTTTAATAACTACCCTAACCCTAATGCGTACTCTAACCCTAACCCCTACCCTAACACTAACACGTACCCTAATCCTAATCCGTACCCTAAACCGAGCCCTAACCCTAGCACTAACCCTAATCCAAACCCTAACCCATACCCTACGCCGTAACCGAAACCCTCCCCAAACCCGTACCCTAAGCGGTACGCTAAGCCTAACCCTAAGCCTAACCCTAACCCTAGGCTACCCTTGACTGCTTCTGCCTCCAATAGATTTCCTAAGCACTATTGTTTTAAGGAACAGCTTAAAAAGAGAATCCTAATGTGATTTCTTTATAATGGGTGTGTTCCTTATCTTATCCTAGTGTCTAAACTCTTCTCCATGGCTGCACCCTCAAATAATATTCCTTTACGTGCGAAGGGGTATCTAGAGAGTGGGATAGGTTTAATAACTACCCTAACCCTAACGCGTACCCTAACCCTAACCCTAACACGTACCCTAATCCTATCCCGTACCCTAAACCGAGCCCTAACCCTAACACTAACCCTAACCCTAACCCTAACCCATACCCAACGCCGTACCCGAACCCCTCCCGAAACCCGTACCCTAAGCCGTACCCTAAGCCTAACCCTAAGCCTAACCCTAACCCTTGGCTACCCTTGACTGCTTCTGCCTCCAATAGATTTCCTAAGCACTAGTGTTTTAAGGAACAGCTAAAAAAGAGAATCCTAATGTGATTTCTTTATAATGGGTGTGTTCCTTATCTTATCCTAGTGTCTAAACTCTTCTCCATGGCTGGACCCACAAATAATATTCCTTTACGTGCTAAGGGGTATCTAGAGAGTGGGATAGGTTTAATAACTACCCTAACCCTAATGCGTACCCTAACCCTAACCCCTACCCTAACCCTAACACGTACCCTAATCCTAACCCGTACCCTAAACCGAGTCCTAACCCTAACACTAACCCTAACCCGAACCCTAACCAATACCCTACGCCGTACCCGAACCCCTCCCCAAACCCGTACCCTAATCCGTACCCTAAGCCTAACCCTAAGCCTAACCCTAACCCTAGGCTACCCTTGACTGCTTCTGCCTCCAATAGATTTCCTAAGCACTAGTGTTTTAAGGAACAGCTGAAAAAGAGAATCCTAATGTGATTTCTTTATAATGGGAGTGTTCCTTATCTTATCCTAGTGTCTAAACTCTTCTCCAAGGCTGGACCCCCAAATAATACTCCTTTACGTGCTAAGGGGTATCTAGAGAGTGGGATAGGTTTAATAACTACCCTAACACTAACGCGTACCCTAACCCTAACCCCTACCCTAACCCTAACACGTACCCTAATCCTATCCCGTACCCTAAACCGAGCCCTAAATCTAACACTAACCCTAACCCTAACCCAAACCCATAACCTACGCCGAACCCGTACCCTAAGCCGTACCCTAAGCCTAACCCTAAGCCTAACCCTAACCCTAGGCTACCCTTGACTGCTTCTGCCTCCAATAGATTTCCTAAGCACTAGTGTTTTAAGGAACAGCTTAAAAAGAGAATACTAATGTGATTTCTTTATAATGGGTGTGTTCCTTATCTTATCCTAGTGTTTAAACTCTTCTCCATGGCTGGACCCACAAATAATATTCCTTTACGTGCTAAGGGGTATCTAGAAAGTGGGATAGGTTTAATAACTACCCTAACACTAAAGCGTACACTAACCCTAACCCCTACCCTAACCCTAACACGTATCCTAATCCTAACCCGTACCCTGAACCGAGCCCTAACCCTAACACTAACCCTAACACTAACCCTAACGCATACCCTACGCCGTACCCGAACCTCTCCCTGAACCCGTACCCTAAGCCGTACCCTAAGCCTAACCCTAAGCCTAACCCTAACCCTATGCTACCCTTGACTGCTTCTGCCTCCAATAGATTTCCTAAGCACTAGTGTTTTAAGGAACAGCTTAAAAAGAGAATCCTAATGTGATTTCTTTATAATGGGTGTGTTCCTTATCTTATCTTAGTGTCTAAACTCTTCTCCATGGCTGCACCCCCAAATAATATTCCCTTACGTGCTGAGGGATATCTAGAGAGTGGGATAGGTTTAATAACTACCCTAACCCTAATGCGTACTCTAACCCTAACACCTACCCTAACACTAACACGTACCCTAATCCTAACCCGTACCCTAAACCGAGCCCTAACCCTAGCACTAACCCTAATCCAAACCCTAACCCATACCCTACGCCCTACGCGAACCCCTCCCCAAACCCGTACCCTAAGCGGTACGCTAAGCCTAACCCTAAGCCTAACCCTAACCCTAGGCTACCCTTGACTGCTTCTGCCTCTAATAGATTTCCTAAGCACTAGTGTTTTAAGGAACAGCTGAAAAAGAGAATCCTAATGTGATTTCTTTATAATGGGTGTGTTCCTTATCTTATCCTAGTGTCTAAACTCTTCTCCATGGCTGGACCCCCAAATAATACTCCTTTACGTGCTAAGGGGTATCTAGAGAGTGGGATAGGTTTAATAACTACCCTAACACTAACGCGTACCCTAACCCTAACCCCTACCCTAACCCTAACACGTACCCTAATCCTAACCCGTACCCTAAACCGAGCCCTAACCCTAACACTAACCCTAACCCTAACCCTAACCCATACCCTACGCCGTACCCGCACCCCTCACCGAACCCGTACCCTAAGCCGTACCCTAAGCCTAACCCTAAGCCTAACCCTAACCCTAGGCTACCCTTGACTGCTTCTGCCTCCAATAGATTTCCTAAGCACTAGTGTTTTAAGGAACAGCTTAAAAAGAGAATCCTAATGTGATTTCTTTATAATGGGTGTGTTCCTTATCTTATCCTAGTGTCTAAACTCTTCTCCATGGCTGGACCCCCAAATAATATTCCTTTACGTGCTAAGGGGTATCTAGAGAGTGGGATAGGTTTAATAACTACCCTAACCCTAATGCGTACTCTAACCCTAACCCCTACCCTAACACTAACACGTACCCTAATCCTAATCCGTACCCTAAACCGAGCCCTAACCCTAGCACTAACCCTAATCCAAACCCTAACCCATACCCTACGCCGTAACCGAACCCCTCCCCAAACCCGTACCCTAAGCGGTACGCTAAGCCTAACCCTAAGCCTAACCCTAACCCTAGGCTACCCTTGACTGCTTCTGCCTCCAATAGATTTCCTAAGCACTATTGTTTTAAGGAACAGCTTAAAAAGAGAATCCTAATGTGATTTCTTTATAATGGGTGTGTTCCTTATCTTATCCTAGTGTCTAAACTCTTCTCCATGGCTGCACCCTCAAATAATATTCCTTTACGTGCGAAGGGGTATCTAGAGAGTGGGATAGGTTTAATAACTACCCTAACCCTAACGCGTACCCTAACCCTATCCCTAACACGTACCCTAATCCTATCCCGTACCCTAAACCGAGCCCTAACCCTAACACTAACCCTAACCCTAACCCTAACCCATACCCAACGCCGTACCCGAACCCCTCCCGAAACCCGTACCCTAAGCCGTACCCTAAGCCTAACCCTAAGCCTAACCCTAACCCTTGGCTACCCTTGACTGCTTCTGCCTCCAATAGATTTCCTAAGCACTAGTGTTTTAAGGAACAGCTAAAAAAGAGAATCCTAATGTGATTTCTTTATAATGGGTGTGTTCCTTATCTTATCCTAGTGTCTAAACTCTTCTCCATGGCTGGACCCACAAATAATATTCCTTTACGTGCTAAGGGGTATCTAGAGAGTGGGATAGGTTTAATAACTACCCTAACCCTAATGCGTACCCTAACCCTAACCCCTACCCTAACCCTAACACGTACCCTAATCCTAACCCATACCCTAAACCGAGCCCTAACCCTAACACTAACCCTAACCCGAACCCTAACCAATACCCTACGCCGTACCCGAACCCCTCCCCAAACCCGTACCCTAATCCGTACCCTAAGCCTAACCCTAAGCCTAACCCTAACCCTAGGCTACCCTTGACTGCTTCTGCCTCCAATAGATTTCCTAAGCACTAGTGTTTTAAGGAACAGCTGAAAAAGAGAATCCTAATGTGATTTCTTTATAATGGGAGTGTTCCTTATCTTATCCTAGTGTCTAAACTCTTCTCCAAGGCTGGACCCCCAAATAATACTCCTTTACGTGCTAAGGGGTATCTAGAGAGTGGGATAGGTTTAATAACTACCCTAACACTAACGCGTACCCTAACCCTAACCCCTACCCTAACCCTAACACGTACCCTAATCCTATCCCGTACCCTAAACCGAGCCCTAAATCTAACACTAACCCTAACCCTAACCCAAACCCATAACCTACGCCGAACCCGTACCCTAAGCCGTACCCTAAGCCTAACCCTAAGCCTAACCCTAACCCTAGGCTACCCTTGACTGCTTCTGCCTCCAATAGATTTCCTAAGCACTAGTGTTTTAAGGAACAGCTTAAAAAGAGAATACTAATGTGATTTCTTTATAATGGGTGTGTTCCTTATCTTATCCTAGTGTTTAAACTCTTCTCCATGGCTGGACCCACAAATAATATTCCTTTACGTGCTAAGGGGTATCTAGAAAGTGGGATAGGTTTAATAACTACCCTAACACTAAAGCGTACACTAACCCTAACCCCTACCCTAACCCTAACACGTATCCTAATCCTAACCCGTACCCTGAACCGAGCCCTAACCCTAACACTAACCCTAACACTAACCCTAACGCATACCCTACGCCGAACCCGAACCTCTCCCTGAACCCGTACCCTAAGCCGTACCCTAAGCCTAACCCTAAGCCTAACCCTAACCCTATGCTACCCTTGACTGCTTCTGCCTCCAATAGATTTCCTAAGCACTAGTGTTTTAAGGAACAGCTTAAAAAGAGAATCCTAATGTGATTTCTTTATAATGGGTGTGTTCCTTATCTTATCTTAGTGTCTAAACTCTTCTCCATGGCTGCACCCCCAAATAATATTCCCTTACGTGCTGAGGGATATCTAGAGAGTGGGATAGGTTTAATAACTACCCTAACCCTAATGCGTACTCTAACCCTAACACCTACCCTAACACTAACACGTACCCTAATCCTAACCCGTACCCTAAACCGAGCCCTAACCCTAGCACTAACCCTAATCCAAACCCTAACCCATACCCTACGCCCTACGCGAACCCCTCCCCAAACCCGTACCCTAAGCGGTACGCTAAGCCTAACCCTAAGCCTAACCCTAACCCTAGGCTACCCTTGACTGCTTCTGCCTCCAATAGATTTCCTAAGCACTATTGTTTTAAGGAACAGCTTAAAAAGAGAATCCTAATGTGATTTCTTTATAATGGGTGTGTTCCTTATCTTATCCTAGTGTCTAAACTCTTCTCCATGGCTGCACCCTCAAATAATATTCCTTTACGTGCTAAGGGGTATCTAGAGAGTGGGATAGGTTTAATAACTACCCTAACGCTAACGCGTACCCTAACCCTAACCCCTACCCTAACCCTAACACGTACCCTAATCCTAACCCGTACCCTAAACCGAGGCCTAACCCTAACACTAACCCTAACCCTAACCCATACCCTACGCCGTACCCGCACCCCTCCCCGAACCCGTACCCTAAGCCGTATCCTAAGCCGTACCCTAAGCCAAACCCTAAGCCTAACCCTAACCCTAGGCTACCCTTGACTGCTTCTGCCTCCAATAGATTTCCTAAGCACTAGTGTTTTAAGGAACAGCTTAAAAAGAGAATCCTAATGTGATTTCTTTATAATGGGTGTGTTCCTTATCTTATCCTAGTGCCTAAACTCTTCTCCATGGCTGGATCCCCAAATAATACTCCTTTACGTGCTAAGGGGTATCTAGAGAGTGGGATAGGTTTACTAACTACCCTAACCCTAACGCGTACCCTAACCCTAACCCCTACCCTAACCCTAACACGTACCCTAATCCTAACCCGTACCCTAAACCGAGCCCTGACCCTAACACTAACCCTAACCCTAACCATAACACATACCCTACGCCATACCCGAACCCCTCCCCGAACTCGAACCCTAAGCCGTACCCTAAGCCTAACCCTAAGCCTAACCCTAACCCTTGGCTACCCTTGACTGCTTCTGCCTCCAATAGATTTCCTAAGCACTAGTGTTTTAAGGAACAGCTTAAAAAGAGAATTCTAATGTGATTTCTTTATAATGGGTGTGTTCCTTATCTTATCCTAGTGTCTAAACTCTTCTCCATGGCTGAACCCCCAAATAATATTCCTTTACGTGCTAAGGGGTATCTAGAGAGTGGGATAGGTTTACTAACTACCCTAACCCTAAAGCGTACCCTAACCCTAACCCCTACCCTAACCCTAACATGTACCCTAATCCTAACCCGTACCCTAAACCGAGCCGTAACCTTATCACTAACCCTAACCCTAACCCTAACACATACCCTACGCTGTACCCGAACCCCTCACCGAACCCGTACCCTAAGCCGTACCCTAAGCCTAACCCTAAGCCTAACCCTAACCCTAGGCTACCCTTGAATGCTTCTGCCTCCAATAGATTTCCTAAGCACTAGTGTTTTAAGGAACAGCTTAAAAAGAGAATCCTAATGTGATTTCTTTATAATGGGTGTGTTCCTTATCTTATCCTAGTGTCTAAACTCTTCTCCATGGCTGGACCCCCAAATAATATTCCTTTACGTGCTAAGGGGTATCTAGAGAGTGGGATAGGTTTAATAACTACCCTAACCCTAACGCGTACCCTAACCCTAACCCCTACCCTAACCCTAACACGTACCCTAATCCTAACCCGTACTCTAAACCGAGCCCTAACCCTAACACTAACCCTAACCCTTACCCATACCCTACGCCGTACCCGCACCCCTCACCTAACCCGTACCCTAAGCCGTACCCTAAGCCTAACCCTAAGCCTAACCCTAACCCTAGGCTACCCTTGACTGCTTCTGCCTCCAATAGATTTCCTAAGCACTAGTGTTTTAAGGAACAGCTTAAAAAGAGAATCCTAATGTGATTTCTTTATAATGGGTGTGTTCCTTATCTTATCCTAGTGCCTAAACTCTTCTCCATGGCTGGATCCCCAAATAATACTCCTTTACGTGCTAAGGGATATCTAGAGAGTGGGATAGGTTTACTAACTACCCTAACCCTAACGCGTACCCTAACCCTAACACCTACCCTAACCCTAACACGTACCCTAATCCTAACCCGTACCCTAAACCGAGCCCTGACCCTAACAGTAACCCTAACCCTAACCATAACACATACCCTACGCCGTACCCGAACCCTTCCCCGAACCCGATCCCTAAGCCGTACCCTAAGCCTAACCCTAAGCCTAACCCTAACCCTTGGCTACCCTTGACTGCTTCTGCCTCCAATAGATTTCCTAAGCACTAGTGTTTTAAGGAACAGCTTAAAAAGAGAATTCTAATGTGATTTCTTTATAATGGGTGTGTTCCTTATCTTATCCTAGTGTCTAAACTCTTCTCCATGGCTGGACCCCCAAATAATATTCCTTTACGTGCTAAGGGGTATCTAGAGAGTGGGATAGGTTTACTAACTACCCTAACCCTAAAGCGTACCCTAACCCTAACCCCTACCCTAACCCTAACATGTACCCTAATCCTAACCCTTACCCTAAACCGAGCCGTAACCTTAACACTAACCCTAACCCTAACCCTAACACATACCCTACGCTGTACCCGAACCCCTCCCCGAACCCGTACCCTAAGCCGTACCCTAAGCCTATCCCTAAGCCTAACCCTAACCCTAGGCTACCCTTGACTGCTTCTGCCTCCAATAGATTTCCTAAGCACTAGTGTTTTAAGGAACAGCTTAAAAAGAGAATCCTAATGTGATTTCTTTATAATGGGTGTGTTCCTTATCTTATCCTAGTGTCTAAACTCTTCTCCATGGCTGGACCCCCAAATAATATTCCTTTACGTGCTAAGGGGTATCTAGAGAGTGGGATAGGTTTAATAACTACCCTAACCCTAACGCGTACCCTAACCCTAACCCCTACCCTAACCCTAACACGTACCCTAATCCTAACCCGTACCCTAAACCGAGCCCTAACCCTAACACTAACCCTAACCCTAACCCATACCCTACGCTGTACCCGCACCCCTCACCTAACCCGTACCCTAAGCCTTACCCTAAGCCTAACCCTAAGCCTAACCCTAACCCTAGGCTACCCTTGACTGCTTCTGCCTCCAATAGATTTCCTAAGCACTACTGTTTTAAGGAACAGCTTAAAAAGAGAATCCTAATGTGATTTCTTTATAATGGGTGTGTTCCTTATTTATCCTAGTGTCTAAACTCTTCTCCATGGCTGGACCCCCAAATAATATTACTTTACGTGCTAAGGGGTATCTAGAAAGTGGGATAGGTTTAATAACTACCCTAACCCTAAAGCGTACCCTAACCCTAACCCCTACCCTAACCCTAACACGTATCCTAATCCTAACCCGTACCTGAACCGAGCCCTAACCCTAACACTAACCCTAACACTAACCCTAACGCATACCCTACGCCGTACCCGAACCCCTCCCTGAACCCGTACCCTAAGCCGTACCCTAAGCCTAACCCTAAGCCTAACCCTAGCCCTACGCTACCCTTGACTGCTTCTGCCTCCAATAGATTTCCTAAGCACTAGTGTTTTAAGGAACAGCTTAAAAAGAGAATCCTAATGTGATTTCTTTATAATGGGTGTGTTCCTTATCTTATCTTAGTGTCTAAACTCTTCTCCATGGCTGCACCCCCAAATAATATTCCCTTACGTGCTGAGGGGTATCTAGAGAGTGGGATAGGTTTAATAACTACCCTAACCCTAATGCGTACTCTAACCCTAACCCCTACCCTAACACTAACACGTACCCTAATCCTAACCCGTACCCTAAACCGAGCCCTAACCCTAGCACTAACCCTAATCCAAACCCTAACCCATACCCTACGCCGTAACCGAACCCCTCCCCAAACCCGTACCCTAAGCGGTACGCTAAGCCTAACCCTAAGCCTAACCCTAACCCTAGGCTACCCTTGACTGCTTCTGCCTCCAATAGATTTCCTAAGCACTAGTGTTTTAAGGAACAGCTTAAAAAGAGAATCCTAATGTGATTTCTTTATAATGGGTGTGTTCCTTATCTTATCCTAGTGTCTAAACTCTTCTCCATGGCTGCACCCTCAAATAATATTCCTTTACGTGCTAAGGGGTATCTAGAGAGTGGGATAGGTTTAATAACTACCCTAACGCTAACGCGTACCCTAACCCTAACCCCTACCCTAACCCTAACACGTACCCTAATCCTAACCCGTACCCTAAACCGAGCCCTAACCCTAACACTAACCCTAACCCTAACCCATACCCTACGCAATACCCGCACCCCTCCCCGAACCCGTACACTAAGCCGTATCCTAAGCCGAACCCTAAGCCTAACCCTAAACCTAGGCTACCCTTGACTGCTTCTGCCTCCAATAGATTTCCTAAGCACTAGTGTTTTAAGGAACAGCTTAAAAAGAGAATCCTAATGTGATTTCTTTATAATGGGTGTGTTCCTTATCTTATCCTAGTGCCTAAACTCTTCTCCATGGCTGGATCCCCAAATAATACTCCTTTACGTGCTAAGGGGTATCTAGAGAGTGGGATAGGTTTACTAACTACCCTAACCCTAACGCGTACCCTAACCCTAACCTCTACCCTAACCCTAACACGTACCCTAATCCTAACCCGTACCCTAAACCGAGCCCTAACCCTAACACTAACCCTAACCCTAACCCATACCCTACGCCGTACCCGCACCCCTCACCTAACCCGTACCCTAAGCCGTACCCTAAGCCTAACCCTAAGCCTAACCCTAACCCTTGGCTACCCTTGACTGCTTCTGCCTCCAATAGATGTCCTAGTCACTAGTGTTTTAAGGAACAGCTAAAAAAGAGAATCCTAATGTGATTTCTTTATAATGGGTGTGTTCCTTATTTATCCTAGTGTCTAAACTCTTCTCCATGGCTGGACCCCCAAATAATATTCCTTTACGTGCTAAGGGGTATCTAGAGAGTGGGATAGGTTTAATAACTACCCTAACCCTAACGCGTACCCTAACTCTAACCCCTACCCTAACCCTAACACGTACCCTAATCCTAACCCGTACCCGAAACCGAGCCCTAACCCTAACACTAACCCTAACCCTAACCCTAACCCATACCCTACGCCGTACCCTCACCCCTCCCCGAACCCGTACCCTAAGCCGTATCCTAAGCCGAACCCTAAGCCTAACCCTAAACCTAGGCTACCCTTGACTGCTTCTGCCTCCAATAGATTTCCTAAGCACTAGTGTTTTAAGGAACAGCTTAAAAAGAGAATCCTAATGTGATTTCTTTATAATGGGTGTGTTCCTTATCTTATCCTAGTGCCTAAACTCTTCTCCATGGCTGGATCCCCATATAATACTCCTTTACGTGCTAAGGGGTATCTAGAGAGTGGGATAGGTTTACTAACTACCCTAACCCTAACGCGTACCCTAACCCTAACCCCTACCCTAACCCTAACACGTACCCTAATCCTAACCCGTACCCTAAACCGAGCCCTAACCCTAACACTAACCCTAACCCTAACCATAACACATACCCTACGCCGTACCCGAACCCCTCCCCGAACCCGAACCCTAAGCCGTACCCTAAGCCTAACCCTAAGCCTAACCCTAAACCTAGGCTACCCTTGACTGCTTCTGCCTCCAATAGATTTCCTAAGCACTAGTGTTTTAAGGAACAGCTTAAAATAGAATCCTAATGTGATTTCTTTATAATGGGTGTGTTCCTTATCTTATCCTAGTGTCTAAACTCTTCTCCATGGCTGGACCCCCAAATAATATTCCTTTACGTGCTAAGGGGTATCTAGAGAGTGGGATAGGTTTAATAACTACCCTAACGCTAACGCGTACCCTAACCCTAACCCCTACGCTAACCCTAACACGTACCCTAATCCTAACCCGTACCCTAAACCGAGCCCTAACCCTAACACTAACCCTAACCCTAACCCTAACCCATACCCTACGCCGTACCCTCACCCCTCCCAGAACCCGTACCCTAAGCCGTATCCTAAGCCGAACCCTAAGCCTAACCCTAAACCTAGGCTACCCTTGACTGCTTCTGCCTCCAATAGATTTCCTAAGCACTAGTGTTTTAAGGAACAGCTTAAAAAGAGAATCCTAATGTGATTTCTTTATAATGGGTGTGTTCCTTATCTTATCCTAGTGCCTAAACTCTTCTCCATGGCTGGATCCCCAAATAATACTCCTTTACGTGCTAAGGGGTATCTGGAGAGTGGGATAGGTTTACTAACTACCCTAACCCTAATGCGTACCCTAACCCTAACCCCTACCCTAACCCTAACACGTACCCTAATCCTAACCCGTACCCTAAACCGAGCCCTAACCCTAACACTAACCCTAACCCTAACCATAACACATACCCTATGCCGTACCCGAACCCCTCCCCGAACCCGAACCCTAAGCCGTACCCTAAGCCTAACCCTAAGCCTAACCCTAAACCTAGGCTACCCTTGACTGCTTCTGCCTCCAATAGATTTCCTAAGCACTAGTGTTTTAAGGAACAGCTTAAAATAGAATCCTAATGTGATTTCTTTATAATGGGTGTGTTCCTTATCTTATCCTAGTGTCTAAACTCTTCTCCATGGCTGGACCCCCAAATAATATTCCTTTACGTGCTAAGGGGTATCTAGAGAGTGGGATACGTTTAATAACTACCCTAACCCTAACGCGTACCCTAACCCTAACCCCTACCCTAACCCTAACACGTACCCTAATCCTAACCCGTACCCTAAACCGAGCCCTAACCCTAACACTAACCCTAACCCTAACCCATACCCTACGCCGTACCCGCACCCCTCACCTAACCCGTACCCTAAGCCGTACCCTAAGCCTAACCCTAAGCCTAACCCTAACCCTAGGCTACCCTTGACTGCTTCTGCCTCCAATAGATTTCCTAAGCACTAGTGTTTTAAGGAACAGCTTAAAAAGAGAATCCTAATGTGATTTCTTTATAATGGGTGTGTTCCTTATTTATCCTAGTGTCTAAACTCTTCTCCATGGCTGGACCCCCAAATAATATTCCTTTACGTGCTAAGGGGTATCTAGAAAGTGGGATAGGTTTAATAACTACCCTAACCCTAAAGCGTACCCTAACCCTAACCCCTACCCTAACCCTAACACGTATCCTAATCCTAACCCGTACCTGAACCGAGCCCTAACCCTAACACTAACCCTAACACTAACCCTAACGCATACCCTACGCCGTACCCGAACCCCTCCCTGAACCCGTACCCTAAGCCGTACCCTAAGCCTAACCCTAAGCCTAACCCTAACCCTACGCTACCCTTGACTGCTTCTGCCTCCAATAGATTTCCTAAGCACTAGTGTTTTAAGGAACAGCTTAAAAAGAGAATCCTAATGTGATTTCTTTATAATGGGTGTGTTCCTTATCTTATCTTAGTGTCTAAACTCTTCTCCATGGCTGCACCCCCAAATAATATTCCCTTACGTGCTGAGGGGTATCTAGAGAGTGGGATAGGTTTAATAACTACCCTAACCCTAATGCGTACTCTAACCCTAACCCCTACCCTAACACTAACACGTACCCTAATCCTAACCCGTACCCTAAACCGAGCCCTAACCCTAGCACTAACCCTAATCCAAACCCTAACCCATACCCTACGCCGTAACCGAACCCCTCCCCAAACCCGTACCCTAAGCGGTACGCTAAGCCTAACCCTAAGCCTAACCCTAACCCTTGGCTACCCTTGACTGCTTCTGCCTCCAATAGATTTCCTAAGCACTAGTGTTTTAAGGAACAGCTTAAAAAGAGAATCCTAATGTGATTTCTTTATAATGGGTGTGTTCCTTATCTTATCCTAGTGTCTAAACTCTTCTCCATGGCTGCACCCTCAAATAATATTCCTTTACTTGCTAAGGGGTATCTAGAGAGTGGGATAGGTTTAATAACTACCCTAACGCTAACGCGTACCCTAACCCTAACCCCTACCCTAACCCTAACACGTACCCTAATCCTAACCCGTACCCTAAACCGAGCCCTAAACCTAACACTAACCCTAACCCTAACCCATACCCTACGCCATACCCGTACCCCTCCCCGAACCCGTACCCTAAGCCGTATCCTAAGCCGAACCCTAAGCCTAACCCTAAACCTAGGCTACCCTTGACTGCTTCTGCCTCCAATAGATTTCCTAAGCACTAGTGTTTTAAGGAACAGCTTAAAAAGAGAATCCTAATGTGATTTCTTTATAATGGGTGTGTTCCTTATCTTATCCTAGTGCCTAAACTCTTCTCCATGGCTGGATCCCCAAATAATACTCCTTTACGTGCTAAGGGGTATCTAGAGAGTGGGATAGGTTTACTAACTACCCTAACCCTAACGCGTACCCTAACCCTAACCTCTACCCTAACCCTAACACGTACCCTAATCCTAACCCGTACCCTAAACCGAGCCCTAACCCTAACACTAACCCTAACCCATACCCTACGCCGTACCCGCACCCCTCACCTAACCCGTACCCTAAGCCGTACCCTAAGCCTAACCCTAAGCCTAACCCTAACCCTTGGCTACCCTTGACTGCTTCTGCCTCCAATAGATGTCCTAGGCACTAGTGTTTTAAGGAACAGCTAAAAAAGAGAATCCTAATGTGATTTCTTTATAATGGGTGTGTTCCTTATCTTATCCTAGTGTCTAAACTCTTCTCCATGGCTGGACCCCCAAATAATATTCCTTTACGTGCTAAGGGGTATCTAGAGAGTGGGATAGGTTTACTAACTACCCTAACCCTAAAGCGTACCCTAACCCTAACCCCTACCCTAACCCTAACATGTACCCTAATCCTAACCCGTACCCTAAACCGAGCCGTAACCTTAACACTAACCCTAACCCTAACCCTAACACATACCCTACGCTGTACCCGAACCCCTCCCCGAACCCGTACCCTAAGCCGTACCCTAAGCCTAACCCTAAGCCTAACCCTAACCCTAGGCTACCCTTGACTGCTTCTGCCTCCAATAGATTTCCTAAGCACTAGTGTTTTAAGGAACAGCTTAAAAAGAGAATCCTAATGTGATTTCTTTATAATGGGTGTGTTCCTTATCTTATCCTAGTGTCTAAACTCTTCTCCATGGCTGGACCCCCAAATAATATTCCTTTACGTGCTAAGGGGTATCTAGAGAGTGGGATACGTTTAATAACTACCCTAACCCTAACGCGTACCCTAACCCTAACCCCTACCCTAACCCTAACACGTACCCTAATCCTAACCCGTACCCTAAACCGAGCCCTAACCCTAACACTAACCCTAACCCTAACCCATACCCTACGCCGTACCCGCACCCCTCACCTAACCCGTACCCTAAGCCGTACCCTAAGCCTAACCCTAAGCCTAACCCTAACCCTAGGCTACCCTTGACTGCTTCTGCCTCCAATAGATTTCCTAAGCACTAGTGTTTTAAGGAACAGCTTAAAAAGAGAATCCTAATGTGATTTCTTTATAATGGGTGTGTTCCTTATTTATCCTAGTGTCTAAACTCTTCTCCATGGCTGGACCCCCAAATAATATTCCTTTACGTGCTAAGGGGTATCTAGAAAGTGGGATAGGTTTAATAACTACCCTAACCCTAAAGCGTACCCTAACCCTAACCCCTACCCTAACCCTAACACGTACCCTAATCCTAACCCGTACCCTAAACCGAGCCCTAACCCTAACACTAACCCTAACCCTAACCCTAACCCATACCCTACGCCGTACCCTCACCCCTCCCCGAACCCGTACCCTAAGCCGTATCCTAAGCCGAACCCTAAGCCTAACCCTAAACCTAGGCTACCCTTGACTGCTTCTGCCTCCAATAGATTTCCTAAGCACTAGTGTTTTAAGGAACAGCTTAAAAAGAGAATCCTAATGTGATTTCTTTATAATGGGTGTGTTCCTTATCTTATCCTAGTGCCTAAACTCTTCTCCATGGCTGGATACCCAAATAATACTCCTTTACGTGCTAAGGGGTATCTAGAGAGTGGGATAGGTTTACTAACTACCCTAACCCTAAAGCGTACCCTAACCCTAACCCCTACCCTAACCCTAACATGTACCCTAATCCTAACCCGTACCCTAAACCGAGCCGTAACCTTAACACTAACCCTAACCCTAACCCTAACACATACCCTACGCTGTACCCGAACCCCTCCCCGAACCCGTACCCTAAGCCGTACCCTAAGCCTAACCCTAAGCCTAACCCTAAACCTAGGCTACCCTTGAGTGCTTCTGCCTCCAATAGATTTCCTAAGCACTAGTGTTTTAAGGAACAGCTTAAAATAGAATCCTAATGTGATTTCTTTATAATGGGTGTGTTCCTTATCTTATCCTAGTGTCTAAACTCTTCTCCATGGCTGGACCCCCAAATAATATTCCTTTACGTGCTAAGGGGTATCTAGAGAGTGGGATAGGTTTAATAACTACCCTAACGCTAACGCGTACCCTAACCCTAACCCCTACCCTAACCCTAACACGTACCCTAATCCTAACCCGTACCCTAAACCGAGCCCTAACCCTAACACTAACCCTAACCCTAACCCATACCCTACGCCGTACCCGAACCCTTCCCCGAACCCGTACCCTAAGCCGTACCCTAAGCCGAACCCTAAGCCTAACCCTAAACCTAGGCTACCCTTGACTGCTTCTGCCTCCAATAGATTTCCTAAGCACTAGTGTTTTAAGGAACAGCTTAAAAAGAGAATCCTAATGTGATTTATTTATAATGGGTGTGTTCCTTATTTATCCTAGTGTCTAAACTCTTCTCCATGGCTGGACCCCCAAATAATATTCCTTTACGTGCTAAGGGGTATCTAGAAAGTGGGATAGGTTTAATAACTACCCTAACCCTAAAGCGTACCCTAACCCTAACCCCTACCCTAACCCTAACACGTATCCTAATCCTAACCCGTACCTGAACCGAGCCCTAACCCTAACACTAACCCTAACACTAACCCTAACGCATACCCTACGCCGTACCCGAACCCCTCCCTGAACCCGTACCCTAAGCCGTACCCTAAGCCTAACCCTAAGCCTAACCCTAACCCTACGCTACCCTTGACTGCTTCTGCCTCCAATAGATTTCCTAAGCACTAGTGTTTTAAGGAACAGCTTAAAAAGAGAATCCTAATGTGATTTCTTTATAATGGGTGTGTTCCTTATCTTATCTTAGTGTCTAAACTCTTCTCCATGGCTGCACCCCCAAATAATATTCCCTTACGTGCTGAGGGGTATCTAGAGAGTGGGATAGGTTTAATAACTACCCTAACCCTAATGCGTACTCTAACCCTAACCCCTACCCTAACACTAACACGTACCCTAATCCTAACCCGTACCCTAAACCGAGCCCTAACCCTAGCACTAACCCTAATCCAAACCCTAACCCATACCCTACGCCGTACGCGAACCCCTCCCCAAACCCGTACCCTAAGCGGTACGCTAAGCCTAACCCTAAGCCTATCCCTAACCCTAGGCTACCCTTGACTGCTTCTGCCTCCAATAGATTTCCTAAGCACTATTGTTTTAAGGAACAGCTTAAAAAGAGAATCCTAATGTGATTTCTTTATAATGGGTGTGTTCCTTATCTTATCCTAGTGTCTAAACTCTTCTCCATGGCTGCACCCTCAAATAATATTCCTTAAGTGCTAAGGGGTATCTAGAGAGTGGGATAGGTTTAATAACTACCCTAACGCTAACGCGTACCCTAACCCTAACCCCTACCCTAACCCTAACACGTACCCTAATCCTAACCCGTACTCTAAACCGAGCCCTAACCCTAACACTAACCCTAACCCTTACCCATACCCTACGCCGTACCCGCACCCCTCACCTAACCCGTACCCTAAGCCGTACCCTAAGCCTAACCCTAAGCCTAACCCTAACCCTAGGCTACCCTTGACTGCTTCTGCCTCCAATAGATTTCCTAAGCACTAGTGTTTTAAGGAACAGCTTAAAAAGAGAATCCTAATGTGATTTCTTTATAATGGGTGTGTTCCTTATCTTATCCTAGTGCCTAAACTCTTCTCCATGGCTGGATCCCCAAATAATACTCCTTTACGTGCTAAGGGGTATCTAGAGAGTGGGATAGGTTTACTAACTACCCTAACCCTAACGCGTACCCTAACCCTAACCCCTACCCTAACCCTAACACGTACCCTAATCCTAACCCGTACCCTAAACCGAGCCCTGACCCTAACAGTAACCCTAACCCTAACCATAACACATACCCTACGCCGTACCCGAACCCTTCCCCGAACCCGAACCCTAAGCCGTACCCTAAGCCTAACCCTAAGCCTAACCCTAAC
Organism: Balaenoptera ricei; assembly: GCF_028023285.1. Lineage (NCBI taxonomy): Eukaryota > Metazoa > Chordata > Mammalia > Artiodactyla > Balaenopteridae > Balaenoptera > Balaenoptera ricei. The sequence continues at coordinate 46,767,564 of NC_082642.1, read as the reverse complement.
CCTTGGCTACCCTTGACTGCTTCTGCCTCCAATAGATTTCCTAAGCACTAGTGTTTTAAGGAACAGCTTAAAAAGAGAATTCTAATGTGATTTCTTTATAATGGGTGTGTTCCTTATCTTATCCTAGTGTCTAAACTCTTCTCCATGGCTGGACCCCCAAATAATATTCCTTTACGTGCTAAGGGGTATCTAGAGAGTGGGATAGGTTTACTAACTACCCTAACCCTAAAGCGTACCCTAACCCTAACCCCTACCCTAACCCTAACATGTACCCTAATCCTAACCCTTACCCTAAACCGAGCCGTAACCTTAACACTAACCCTAACCCTAACCCTAACACATACCCTACGCTGTACCCGAACCCCTCACCGAACCCGTACCCTAAGCCGTACCCTAAGCCTAACCCTAAGCCTAACCCTAACCCTAGGCTACCCTTGACTGCTTCTGCCTCCAATAGATTTCCTAAGCACTAGTGTTTTAAGGAACAGCTTAAAAAGAGAATCCTAATGTGATTTCTTTATAATGGGTGTGTTCCTTATCTTATCCTAGTGTCTAAACTCTTCTCCATGGCTGGACCCCCAAATAATATTCCTTTACGTGCTAAGGGGTATCTAGAGAGTGGGATAGGTTTAATAACTACCCTAACCCTAACGCGTACCCTAACCCTAACCCCTACCCTAACCCCAACACGTACCCTAATCCTAACCCGTACCCTAAACCGAGCCCTAACCCTAACACTAACCCTAACCCTAACCCATACCCTACGCTGTACCCGCACCCCTCACCTAACCCGTACCCTAAGCCTTACCCTAAGCCTAACCCTAAGCCTAACCCTAACCCTAGGCTACCCTTGACTGCTTCTGCCTCCAATAGATTTCCTAAGCACTACTGTTTTAAGGAACAGCTTAAAAAGAGAATCCTAATGTGATTTCTTTATAATGGGTGTGTTCCTTATTTATCCTAGTGTCTAAACTCTTCTCCATGGCTGGACCCCCAAATAATATTCCTTTACGTGCTAAGGGGTATCTAGAAAGTGGGATAGGTTTAATAACTACCCTAACCCTAAAGCGTACCCTAACCCTAACCCCTACCCTAACCCTAACACGTATCCTAATCCTAACCCGTACCTGAACCGAGCCCTAACCCTAACACTAACCCTAACACTAACCCTAACGCATACCCTACGCCGTACCCGAACCCCTCCCTGAACCCGTACCCTAAGCCGTACCCTAAGCCTAACCCTAAGCCTAACCCTAACCCTACGCTACCCTTGACTGCTTCTGCCTCCAATAGATTTCCTAAGCACTAGTGTTTTAAGGAACAGCTTAAAAAGAGAATCCTAATGTGATTTCTTTATAATGGGTGTGTTCCTTATCTTATCTTAGTGTCTAAACTCTTCTCCATGGCTGCACCCCCAAATAATATTCCCTTACGTGCTGAGGGGTATCTAGAGAGTGGGATAGGTTTAATAACTACCCTAACCCTAATGCGTACTCTAACCCTAACCCCTACCCTAACACTAACACGTACCCTAATCCTAACCCGTACCCTAAACCGAGCCCTAACCCTAGCACTAACCCTAATCCAAACCCTAACCCATACCCTACGCCGTAACCGAACCCCTCCCCAAACCCGTACCCTAAGCGGTACGCTAAGCCTAACCCTAAGCCTAACCCTAACCCTAGGCTACCCTTGACTGCTTCTGCCTCCAATAGATTTCCTAAGCACTAGTGTTTTAAGGAACAGCTTAAAAAGAGAATCCTAATGTGATTTCTTTATAATGGGTGTGTTCCTTATCTTATCCTAGTGTCTAAACTCTTCTCCATGGCTGCACCCTCAAATAATATTCCTTTACGTGCTAAGGGGTATCTAGAGAGTGGGATAGGTTTAATAACTACCCTAACGCTAACGCGTACCCTAACCCTAACCCCTACCCTAACCCTAACACGTACCCTAAACCTAACCCGTACCCTAAACCGAGCCCTAACCCTAACACTAACCCTAACCCTAACCCATACCCTACACAATACCCGCACCCCTCCCCGAACCCGTACACTAAGCCGTATCCTAAGCCGAACCCTAAGCCTAACCCTAAACCTAGGCTACCCTTGACTGCTTCTGCCTCCAATAGATTTCCTAAGCACTAGTGTTTTAAGGAACAGCTTAAAAAGAGAATCCTAATGTGATTTCTTTATAATGGGTGTGTTCCTTATCTTATCCTAGTGCCTAAACTCTTCTCCATGGCTGGATCCCCAAATAATACTCCTTTACGTGCTAAGGGGTATCTAGAGAGTGGGATAGGTTTACTAACTACCCTAACCCTAACGCGTACCCTAACCCTAACCTCTACCCTAACCCTAACACGTACCCTAATCCTAACCCGTACCCTAAACCGAGCCCTAACCCTAACACTAACCCTAACCCTAACCCATACCCTACGCCGTACCCGCACCCCTCACCTAACCCGTACCCTAAGCCGTACCCTAAGCCTAACCCTATGCCTAACCCTAACCCTTGGCTACCCTTGACTGCTTCTGCCTCCAATAGATGTCCTAGGCACTAGTGTTTTAAGGAACAGCTAAAAAAGAGAATCCTAATGTGATTTCTTTATAATGGGTGTGTTCCTTATTTATCCTAGTGTCTAAACTCTTCTCCATGGCTGGACCCCCAAATAATATTCCTTTACGTGCTAAGGGGTATCTAGAGAGTGGGATAGGTTTAATAACTACCCTAACCCTAACGCGTACCCTAACTCTAACCCCTACCCTAACCCTAACACGTACCCTAATCCTAACCCGTACCCTAAACCGAGCCCTAACCCTAACACTAACCCTAACCCTAACCCTAACCCATACCCTACGCCGTACCCTCACCCCTCCCCGAACCCGTACCCTAAGCCGTATCCTAAGCCGAACCCTAAGCCTAACCCTAAACCTAGGCTACCCTTGACTGCTTCTGCCTCCAATAGATTTCCTAAGCACTAGTGTTTTAAGGAACAGCTTAAAAAGAGAATCCTAATGTGATTTCTTTATAATGGGTGTGTTCCTTATCTTATCCTAGTGCCTAAACTCTTCTCCATGGCTGGATCCCCAAATAATACTCCTTTACGTGCTAAGGGGTATCTAGAGAGTGGGATAGGTTTACTAACTACCCTAACCCTAACGCGTACCCTAACCCTAACCCCTACCCTAACCCTAACACGTACCCTAATCCTAACCCGTACCCTAAACCGAGCCCTAACCCTAACACTAACCCTAACCCTAACCATAACACATACCCTACGCCGTACCCGAACCCCTCCCCGAACCCGAACCCTAACCCGTACCCTAAGCCTAACCCTAAGCCTAACCCTAAACCTAGGCTACCCTTGACTGCTTCTGCCTCCAATAGATTTCCTAAGCACTAGTGTTTTAAGGAACAGCTTAAAATAGAATCCTAATGTGATTTCTTTATAATGGGTGTGTTCCTTATCTTATCCTAGTGTCTAAACTCTTCTCCATGGCTGGACCCCCAAATAATATTCCTTTACGTGCTAAGGGGTATCTAGAGAGTGGGATAGGTTTAATAACTACCCTAACGCTAACGCGTACCCTAACCCTAACCCCTACGCTAACCCTAACACGTACCCTAATCCTAACCCGTACCCTAAACCGAGCCCTAACCCTAACACTAACCCTAACCCTAACCCATACCCTACGCCGTACCCGCACCCATCCCCGAACCCGTACCCTAAGCCGTACCCTAAGCCGAACCCTAAGCCTAACCCTAAACCTAGGCTACCCTTGACTGCTTCTGCCTCCAATAGATTTCCTAAGCACTAGTGATTTAAGGAACAGCTTAAAAAGAGAATCCTAATGTGATTTCTTTATAATGGGTGTGTTCCTTATCTTATCCTAGTGCCTAAACTCTTCTCCATGGCTGGATCCCCAAATAATACTCCTTTACGTGCTAAGGGGTATCTAGAGAGTGGGATAGGTTTACTAACTACCCTAACCCTAACGCGTACCCTAACCCTAACCCCTACCCTAACCCTAACACGTACCCTAATCCTAACCCGTACCCTAAACCGAGCCCTGACCCTAACACTAACCCTAACCCTAACCATAACACATACCCTACGCCGTACCCGCACCCTTCCCCGAACCCGAACCCTAAGCCGTACCCTAAGCCTAACCCTAAGCCTAACCCTAACCCTTGGCTACCCTTGACTGCTTCTGCCTCCAATAGATTTCCTAAGCACTAGTGTTTTAAGGAACAGCTTAAAAAGAGAATCCTAATGTGATTTCTTTATAATGGGTGTGTTCCTTATCTTATCCTAGTGTCTAAACTCTTCTCCATGGCTGCACCCTCAAATAATATTCCTTTACGTGCTAAGGGGTATCTAGAGAGTGGGATAGGTTTAATAACTACCCTAACGCTAACGCGTACCCTAACCCTAACCCCTACCCTAACCCTAACACGTACCCTAATCCTAACCCGTACCCTAAACCGAGCCCTAACCCTAACACTAACCCTAACCCTAACCCATACCCTACGCCATACCCGTACCCCTCCCCGAACCCGTACCCTAAGCCGTATCCTAAGCCGAACCCTAAGCCTAACCCTAAACCTAGGCTACCCTTGACTGCTTCTGCCTCCAATAGATTTCCTAAGCACTATTGTTTTAAGGAACAGCTTAAAAAGAGAATCCTAATGTGATTTCTTTATAATGGGTGTGTTCCTTATCTTATCCTAGTGCCTAAACTCTTCTCCATGGCTGGATCCCCAAATAATACTCCTTTACGTGCTAAGGGGTATCTAGAGAGTGGGATAGGTTTACTAACTACCCTAACCCTAACGCGTACCCTAACCCTAACCCCTACCCTAACCCTAACACGTACCCTAATCCTAACCCGTACCCTAAACCGAGCCCTAACCCTAACACTAACCCTAACCCTTACCCATACCCTACGCCGTACCCGCACCCCTCACCTAACCCGTACCCTAAGCCGTACCCTAAGCCTAACCCTAAGCCTAACCCTAACCCTAGGCTACCCTTGACTGCTTCTGCCTCCAATAGATTTCCTAAGCACTAGTGTTTTAAGGAACAGCTTAAAAAGAGAATCCTAATGTGATTTCTTTATAATGGGTGTGTTCCTTATCTTATCCTAGTGCCTAAACTCTTCTCCATGGCTGGATCCCCAAATAATACTCCTTTACGTGCTAAGGGGTATCTAGAGAGTGGGATAGGTTTACTAACTACCCTAACCCTAACGCGTACCCTAACCCTAACCCCTACCCTAACCCTAACACGTACCCTAATCCTAACCCGTACCCTAAACCGAGCCCTGACCCTAACAGTAACCCTAACCCTAACCATAACACATACCCTACGCCGTACCCGAACCCTTCCCCGAACCCGAACCCTAAGCCGTACCCTAAGCCTAACCCTAAGCCTAACCCTAACCCTTGGCTACCCTTGACTGCTTCTGCCTCCAATAGATTTCCTAAGCACTAGTGTTTTAAGGAACAGCTTAAAAAGAGAATTCTAATGTGATTTCTTTATAATGGGTGTGTTCCTTATCTTATCCTAGTGTCTAAACTCTTCTCCATGGCTGGACCCACAAATAATATTCCTTTACGTGCTAAGGGGTATCTAGAGAGTGGGATAGGTTTACTAACTACCCTAACCCTAAAGCGTACCCTAACCCTAACCCCTACCCTAACCCTAACATGTACCCTAATCCTAACCCTTACCCTAAACCGAGCCGTAACCTTAACACTAACCCTAACCCTAACCCTAACACATACCCTACGCTGTACCCGAACCCCTCACCGAACCCGTACCCTAAGCCGTACCCTAAGCCTAACCCTAAGCCTAACCCTAACCCTAGGCTACCCTTGACTGCTTCTGCCTCCAATAGATTTCCTAAGCACTAGTGTTTTAAGGAACAGCTTAAAAAGAGAATCCTAATGTGATTTCTTTATAATGGGTGTGTTCCTTATCTTATCCTAGTGTCTAAACTCTTCTCCATGGCTGGACCCCCAAATAATATTCCCTTACGTGCTGAGGGGTATCTAGAGAGTGGGATAGGTTTAATAACTACCCTAACCCTAATGCGTACTCTAACCCTAACCCCTACCCTAACACTAACACGTACCCTAATCCTAACCCGTACCCTAAACCGAGCCCTAACCCTAGCACTAACCCTAATCCAAACCCTAACCCATACCCTACGCCGTAACCGAACCCCTCCCCAAACCCGTACCCTAAGCGGTACGCTAAGCCTAACCCTAAGCCTAACCCTAACCCTAGGCTACCCTTGACTGCTTCTGCCTCCAATAGATTTCCTAAGCACTAGTGTTTTAAGGAACAGCTTAAAAAGAGAATCCTAATGTGATTTCTTTATAATGGGTGTGTTCCTTATCTTATCCTAGTGTCTAAACTCTTCTCCATGGCTGCACCCTCAAATAATATTCCTTTACGTGCTAAGGGGTATCTAGAGAGTGGGATAGGTTTAATAACTACCCTAACGCTAACGCGTACCCTAACCCTAACCCCTACCCTAACCCTAACACGTACCCTAAACCTAACCCGTACCCTAAACCGAGCCCTAACCCTAACACTAACCCTAACCCTAACCCATACCCTACACAATACCCGCACCCCTCCCCGAACCCGTACACTAAGCCGTATCCTAAGCCGAACCCTAAGCCTAACCCTAAACCTAGGCTACCCTTGACTGCTTCTGCCTCCAATAGATTTCCTAAGCACTAGTGTTTTAAGGAACAGCTTAAAAAGAGAATCCTAATGTGATTTCTTTATAATGGGTGTGTTCCTTATCTTATCCTAGTGCCTAAACTCTTCTCCATGGCTGGATCCCCAAATAATACTCCTTTACGTGCTAAGGGGTATCTAGAGAGTGGGATAGGTTTACTAACTACCCTAACCCTAACGCGTACCCTAACCCTAACCTCTACCCTAACCCTAACACGTACCCTAATCCTAACCCGTACCCTAAACCGAGCCCTAACCCTAACACTAACCCTAACCCTAACCCATACCCTACGCCGTACCCGCACCCCTCACCTAACCCGTACCCTAAGCCGTACCCTAAGCCTAACCCTATGCCTAACCCTAACCCTTGGCTACCCTTGACTGCTTCTGCCTCCAATAGATGTCCTAGGCACTAGTGTTTTAAGGAACAGCTAAAAAAGAGAATCCTAATGTGATTTCTTTATAATGGGTGTGTTCCTTATTTATCCTAGTGTCTAAACTCTTCTCCATGGCTGGACCCCCAAATAATATTCCTTTACGTGCTAAGGGGTATCTAGAGAGTGGGATAGGTTTAATAACTACCCTAACCCTAACGCGTACCCTAACTCTAACCCCTACCCTAACCCTAACACGTACCCTAATCCTAACCCGTACCCTAAACCGAGCCCTAACCCTAACACTAACCCTAACCCTAACCCTAACCCATACCCTACGCCGTACCCTCACCCCTCCCCGAACCCGTACCCTAAGCCGTATCCTAAGCCGAACCCTAAGCCTAACCCTAAACCTAGGCTACCCTTGACTGCTTCTGCCTCCAATAGATTTCCTAAGCACTAGTGTTTTAAGGAACAGCTTAAAAAGAGAATCCTAATGTGATTTCTTTATAATGGGTGTGTTCCTTATCTTATCCTAGTGCCTAAACTCTTCTCCATGGCTGGATCCCCAAATAATACTCCTTTACGTGCTAAGGGGTATCTAGAGAGTGGGATAGGTTTACTAACTACCCTAACCCTAACGCGTACCCTAACCCTAACCCCTACCCTAACCCTAACACGTACCCTAATCCTAACCCGTACCCTAAACCGAGCCCTAACCCTAACACTAACCCTAACCCTAACCATAACACATACCCTACGCCGTACCCGAACCCCTCCCCGAACCCGAACCCTAAGCCGTACCCTAAGCCTAACCCTAAGCCTAACCCTAAACCTAGGCTACCCTTGACTGCTTCTGCCTCCAATAGATTTCCTAAGCACTAGTGTTTTAAGGAACAGCTTAAAATAGAATCCTAATGTGATTTCTTTATAATGGGTGTGTTCCTTATCTTATCCTAGTGTCTAAACTCTTCTCCATGGCTGGACCCCCAAATAATATTCCTTTACGTGCTAAGGGGTATCTAGAGAGTGGGATAGGTTTAATAACTACCCTAACGCTAACGCGTACCCTAACCCTAACCCCTACGCTAACCCTAACACGTACCCTAATCCTAACCCGTACCCTAAACCGAGCCCTAACCCTAACACTAACCCTAACCCTAACCCATACCCTACGCCGTACCCGCACCCATCCCCGAACCCGTACCCTAAGCCGTACCCTAAGCCGAACCCTAAGCCTAACCCTAAACCTAGGCTACCCTTGACTGCTTCTGCCTCCAATAGATTTCCTAAGCACTAGTGATTTAAGGAACAGCTTAAAAAGAGAATCCTAATGTGATTTCTTTATAATGGGTGTGTTCCTTATCTTATCCTAGTGCCTAAACTCTTCTCCATGGCTGGATCCCCAAATAATACTCCTTTACGTGCTAAGGGGTATCTAGAGAGTGGGATAGGTTTACTAACTACCCTAACCCTAACGCGTACCCTAACCCTAACCCCTACCCTAACCCTAACACGTACCCTAATCCTAACCCGTACCCTAAACCGAGCCCTGACCCTAACACTAACCCTAACCCTAACCATAACACATACCCTACGCCGTACCCGCACCCTTCCCCGAACCCGAACCCTAAGCCGTACCCTAAGCCTAACCCTAAGCCTAACCCTAACCCTTGGCTACCCTTGACTGCTTCTGCCTCCAATAGATTTCCTAAGCACTAGTGTTTTAAGGAACAGCTTAAAAAGAGAATCCTAATGTGATTTCTTTATAATGGGTGTGTTCCTTATCTTATCCTAGTGTCTAAACTCTTCTCCATGGCTGCACCCTCAAATAATATTCCTTTACGTGCTAAGGGGTATCTAGAGAGTGGGATAGGTTTAATAACTACCCTAACGCTAACGCGTACCCTAACCCTAACCCCTACCCTAACCCTAACACGTACCCTAATCCTAACCCGTACCCTAAACCGAGCCCTAACCCTAACACTAACCCTAACCCTAACCCATACCCTACGCCATACCCGTACCCCTCCCCGAACCCGTACCCTAAGCCGTATCCTAAGCCGAACCCTAAGCCTAACCCTAAACCTAGGCTACCCTTGACTGCTTCTGCCTCCAATAGATTTCCTAAGCACTATTGTTTTAAGGAACAGCTTAAAAAGAGAATCCTAATGTGATTTCTTTATAATGGGTGTGTTCCTTATCTTATCCTAGTGCCTAAACTCTTCTCCATGGCTGGATCCCCAAATAATACTCCTTTACGTGCTAAGGGGTATCTAGAGAGTGGGATAGGTTTACTAACTACCCTAACCCTAACGCGTACCCTAACCCTAACCCCTACCCTAACCCTAACACGTACCCTAATCCTAACCCGTACCCTAAACCGAGCCCTAACCCTAACACTAACCCTAACCCTTACCCATACCCTACGCCGTACCCGCACCCCTCACCTAACCCGTACCCTAAGCCGTACCCTAAGCCTAACCCTAAGCCTAACCCTAACCCTAGGCTACCCTTGACTGCTTCTGCCTCCAATAGATTTCCTAAGCACTAGTGTTTTAAGGAACAGCTTAAAAAGAGAATCCTAATGTGATTTCTTTATAATGGGTGTGTTCCTTATCTTATCCTAGTGCCTAAACTCTTCTCCATGGCTGGATCCCCAAATAATACTCCTTTACGTGCTAAGGGGTATCTAGAGAGTGGGATAGGTTTACTAACTACCCTAACCCTAACGCGTACCCTAACCCTAACCCCTACCCTAACCCTAACACGTACCCTAATCCTAACCCGTACCCTAAACCGAGCCCTGACCCTAACAGTAACCCTAACCCTAACCATAACACATACCCTACGCCGTACCCGAACCCTTCCCCGAACCCGAACCCTAAGCCGTACCCTAAGCCTAACCCTAAGCCTAACCCTAACCCTTGGCTACCCTTGACTGCTTCTGCCTCCAATAGATTTCCTAAGCACTAGTGTTTTAAGGAACAGCTTAAAAAGAGAATTCTAATGTGATTTCTTTATAATGGGTGTGTTCCTTATCTTATCCTAGTGTCTAAACTCTTCTCCATGGCTGGACCCCCAAATAATATTCCTTTACGTGCTAACGGGTATCTAGAGAGTGGGATAGGTTTACTAACTACCCTAACCCTAAAGCGTACCCTAACCCTAACCCCTACCCTAACCCTAACATGTACCCTAATCCTAACCCTTACCCTAAACCGAGCCGTAACCTTAACACTAACCCTAACCCTAACCCTAACACATACCCTACGCTGTACCCGAACCCCTCACCGAACCCGTACCCTAAGCCGTACCCTAAGCCTAACCCTAAGCCTAACCCTAACCCTAGGCTACCCTTGACTGCTTCTGCCTCCAATAGATTTCCTAAGCACTAGTGTTTTAAGGAACAGCTTAAAAAGAGAATCCTAATGTGATTTCTTTATAATGGGTGTGTTCCTTATCTTATCCTAGTGTCTAAACTCTTCTCCATGGCTGGACCCCCAAATAATATTCCTTTACGTGCTAAGGGGTATCTAGAGAGTGGGATAGGTTTAATAACTACCCTAACCCTAACGCGTACCCTAACCCTAACCCCTACCCTAACCCCAACACGTACCCTAATCCTAACCCGTACCCTAAACCGAGCCCTAACCCTAACACTAACCCTAACCCTAACCCATACCCTACGCTGTACCCGCACCCCTCACCTAACCCGTACCCTAAGCCTTACCCTAAGCCTAACCCTAAGCCTAACCCTAACCCTAGGCTACCCTTGACTGCTTCTGCCTCCAATAGATTTCCTAAGCACTACTGTTTTAAGGAACAGCTTAAAAAGAGAATCCTAATGTGATTTCTTTATAATGGGTGTGTTCCTTATTTATCCTAGTGTCTAAACTCTTCTCCATGGCTGGACCCCCAAATAATATTCCTTTACGTGCTAAGGGGTATCTAGAAAGTGGGATAGGTTTAATAACTACCCTAACCCTAAAGCGTACCCTAACCCTAACCCCTACCCTAACCCTAACACGTATCCTAATCCTAACCCGTACCTGAACCGAGCCCTAACCCTAACACTAACCCTAACACTAACCCTAACGCATACCCTACGCCGTACCCGAACCCCTCCCTGAACCCGTACCCTAAGCCGTACCCTAAGCCTAACCCTAAGCCTAACCCTAACCCTACGCTACCCTTGACTGCTTCTGCCTCCAATAGATTTCCTAAGCACTAGTGTTTTAAGGAACAGCTTAAAAAGAGAATCCTAATGTGATTTCTTTATAATGGGTGTGTTCCTTATCTTATCTTAGTGTCTAAACTCCTCTCCATGGCTGCACCCCCAAATAATATTCCCTTACGTGCTGAGGGGTATCTAGAGAGTGGGATAGGTTTAATAACTACCCTAACCCTAATGCGTACTCTAACCCTAACCCCTACCCTAACACTAACACGTACCCTAATCCTAAACCGTACCCTAAACCGAGCCCTAACCCTAGCACTAACCCTAATCCAAACCCTAACCCATACCCTACGCCGTAACCGAACCCCTCCCCAAACCCGTACCCTAAGCGGTACGCTAAGCCTAACCCTAAGCCTAACCCTAACCCTAGGCTACCCTTGACTGCTTCTGCCTCCAATAGATTTCCTAAGCACTAGTGTTTTAAGGAACAGCTTAAAAAGAGAATCCTAATGTGATTTCTTTATAATGGGTGTGTTCCTTATCTTATCCTAGTGTCTAAACTCTTCTCCATGGCTGCACCCTCAAATAATATTCCTTTACGTGCTAAGGGGTATCTAGAGAGTGGGATAGGTTTAATAACTACCCTAACGCTAACGCGTACCCTAACCCTAACCCCTACCCTAACCCTAACACGTACCCTAAACCTAACCCGTACCCTAAACCGAGCCCTAACCCTAACACTAACCCTAACCCTAACCCATACCCTACGCCGTACCCGCACCCATCCCCGAACCCGTACCCTAAGCCGTACCCTAAGCCGAACCCTAAGCCTAACCCTAAACCTAGGCTACCCTTGACTGCTTCTGCCTCCAATAGATTTCCTAAGCACTAGTGATTTAAGGAACAGCTTAAAAAGAGAATCCTAATGTGATTTCTTTATAATGGGTGTGTTCCTTATCTTATCCTAGTGCCTAAACTCTTCTCCATGGCTGGATCCCCAAATAATACTCCTTTACGTGCTAAGGGGTATCTAGAGAGTGGGATAGGTTTACTAACTACCCTAACCCTAACGCGTACCCTAACCCTAACCCCTACCCTAACCCTAACACGTACCCTAATCCTAACCCGTACCCTAAACCGAGCCCTGACCCTAACACTAACCCTAACCCTAACCATAACACATACCCTACGCCGTACCCGCACCCTTCCCCGAACCCGAACCCTAAGCCGTATCCTAAGCCTAACCCTAAGCCTAACCCTAACCCTTGGCTACCCTTGACTGCTTCTGCCTCCAATAGATTTCCTAAGCACTAGTGTTTTAAGGAACAGCTTAAAAAGAGAATCCTAATGTGATTTCTTTATAATGGGTGTGTTCCTTATCTTATCCTAGTGTCTAAACTCTTCTCCATGGCTGCACCCTCAAATAATATTCCTTTACGTGCTAAGGGGTATCTAGAGAGTGGGATAGGTTTAATAACTACCCTAACGCTAACGCGTACCCTAACCCTAACCCCTACCCTAACCCTAACACGTACCCTAATCCTAACCCGTACCCTAAACCGAGCCCTAACCCTAACACTAACCCTAACCCTAACCCATACCCTACGCCATACCCGTACCCCTCCCCGAACCCGTACCCTAAGCCGTATCCTAAGCCGAACCCTAAGCCTAACCCTAAACCTAGGCTACCCTTGACTGCTTCTGCCTCCAATAGATTTCCTAAGCACTAGTGTTTTAAGGAACAGCTTAAAAAGAGAATCCTAATGTGATTTCTTTATAATGGGTGTGTTCCTTATCTTATCCTAGTGCCTAAACTCTTCTCCATGGCTGGATCCCCAAATAATACTCCTTTACGTGCTAAGGGGTATCTAGAGAGTGGGATAGGTTTACTAACTACCCTAACCCTAACGCGTACCCTAACCCTAACCTCTACCCTAACCCTAACACGTACCCTAATCCTAACCCGTACCCTAAACCGAGCCCTAACCCTAACACTAACCCTAACCCTAACCCATACCCTACGCCTTACCCGCACCCCTCACCTAACCCGTACCCTAAGCCGTACCCTAAGCCTAACCCTAAGCCTAACCCTAACCCTTGGCTACCCTTGACTGCTTCTGCCTCCAATAGATGTCCTAGGCACTAGTGTTTTAAGGAACAGCTAAAAAAGAGAATCCTAATGTGATTTCTTTATAATGGGTGTGTTCCTTATTTATCCTAGTGTCTAAACTCTTCTCCATGGCTGGACCCCCAAATAATATTCCTTTACGTGCTAAGGGGTATCTAGAGAGTGGGATAGGTTTAATAACTACCCTAACCCTAACGCGTACCCTAACTCTAACCCCTACCCTAACCCTAACACGTACCCTAATCCTAACCCGTACCCTAAACCGAGCCCTAACCCTAACACTAACCCTAACCCTAACCCTAACCCATACCCTACGCCGTACCCTCACCCCTCCCCGAACCCGTACCCTAAGCCGTATCCTAAGCCGAACCCTAAGCCTAACCCTAAACCTAGGCTACCCTTGACTGCTTCTGCCTCCAATAGATTTCCTAAGCACTAGTGTTTTAAGGAACAGCTTAAAAAGAGAATCCTAATGTGATTTCTTTATAATGGGTGTGTTCCTTATCTTATCCTAGTGCCTAAACTCTTCTCCATGGCTGGATCCCCAAATAATACTCCTTTACGTGCTAAGGGGTATCTAGAGAGTGGGATAGGTTTACTAACTACCCTAACCCTAAAGCGTACCCTAACCCTAACCCCTACCCTAACCCTAACATGTACCCTAATCCTAACCCGTACCCTAAACCGAGCCGTAACCTTAACACTAACCCTAACCCTAACCCTAACACATACCCTACGCTGTACCCGAACCCCTCCCCGAACCCGTACCCTAAGCCGTACCCTAAGCCTAACCCTAAGCCTAACCCTAAACCTAGGCTACCCTTGACTGCTTCTGCCTCCAATAGATTTCCTAAGCACTAGTGTTTTAAGGAACAGCTTAAAATAGAATCCTAATGTGATTTCTTTATAATGGGTGTGTTCCTTATCTTATCCTAGTGTCTAAACTCTTCTCCATGGCTGGACCCACAAATAATATTCCTTTACGTGCTAAGGGGTATCTAGAGAGTGGGATAGGTTTACTAACTACCCTAACCCTAACGCGTACCCTAACCCTAACCTCTACCCTAACCCTAACACGTACCCTAATCCTAACCCGTACCCTAAACCGAGCCCTAACCCTAACACTAACCCTAACCCTAACCCATACCCTACGCCGTACCCGCACCCCTCACCTAACCCGTACCCTAAGCCGTACCCTAAGCCTAACCCTAAGCCTAACCCTAACCCTTGGCTACCCTTGACTGCTTCTGCCTCCAATAGATGTCCTAGGCACTAGTGTTTTAAGGAACAGCTAAAAAAGAGAATCCTAATGTGATTTCTTTATAATGGGTGTGTTCCTTATTTATCCTAGTGTCTAAACTCTTCTCCATGGCTGGACCCCCAAATAATATTCCTTTACGTGCTAAGGGGTATCTAGAGAGTGGGATAGGTTTAATAACTACCCTAACCCTAACGCGTACCCTAACTCTAACCCCTACCCTAACCCTAACACGTACCCTAATCCTAACCCGTACCCTAAACCGAGCCCTAACCCTAACACTAACCCTAACCCTAACCCTAACCCATACCCTACGCCGTACCCTCACCCCTCCCCGAACCCGTACCCTAAGCCGTATCCTAAGCCGAACCCTAAGCCTAACCCTAAACCTAGGCTACCCTTGACTGCTTCTGCCTCCAATAGATTTCCTAAGCACTAGTGTTTTAAGGAACAGCTTAAAAAGAGAATCCTAATGTGATTTCTTTATAATGGGTGTGTTCCTTATCTTATCCTAGTGCCTAAACTCTTCTCCATGGCTGGATCCCCAAATAATACTCCTTTACGTGCTAAGGGGTATCTAGAGAGTGGGATAGGTTTACTAACTACCCTAACCCTAACGCGTACCCTAACCCTAACCCCTACCCTAACCCTAACACGTACCCTAATCCTAACCCGTACCCTAAACCGAGCCCTAACCCTAACACTAACCCTAACCCTAACCATAACACATACCCTACGCCGTACCCGAACCCCTCCCCGAACCCGAACCCTAAGCCGTACCCTAAGCCTAACCCTAAGCCTAACCCTAAACCTAGGCTACCCTTGACTTCTTCTGCCTCCAATAGATTTCCTAAGCACTAGTGTTTTAAGGAACAGCTTAAAATAGAATCCTAATGTGATTTCTTTATAATGGGTGTGTTCCTTATCTTATCCTAGTGTCTAAACTCTTCTCCATGGCTGGACCCCCAAATAATATTCCTTTACGTGCTAAGGGGTATCTAGAGAGTGGGATAGGTTTAATAACTACCCTAACGCTAACGCGTACCCTAACCCTAACCCCTACCCTAACCCTAACACGTACCCTAATCCTAACCCGTACCCTAAACCGAGCCCTAACCCTAACACTAACCCTAACCCTAACCCATACCCTACGCCGTACCCGCACCCATCCCCGAACCCGTACCCTAAGCCGTACCCTAAGCCGAACCCTAAGCCTAACCCTAAACCTAGGCTACCCTTGACTGCTTCTGCCTCCAATAGATTTCCTAAGCACTAGTGATTTAAGGAACAGCTTAAAAAGAGAATCCTAATGTGATTTCTTTATAATGGGTGTGTTCCTTATCTTATCCTAGTGCCTAAACTCTTCTCCATGGCTGGATCCCCAAATAATACTCCTTTACGTGCTAAGGGGTATCTAGAGAGTGGGATAGGTTTACTAACTACCCTAACCCTAACGCGTACCCTAACCCTAACCCCTACCCTAACCCTAACACGTACCCTAATCCTAACCCGTACCCTAAACCGAGCCCTGACCCTAACACTAACCCTAACCCTAACCATAACACATACCCTACGCCGTACCCGCACCCTTCCCCGAACCCGAACCCTAAGCCGTACCCTAAGCCTAACCCTAAGCCTAACCCTAACCCTTGGCTACCCTTGACTGCTTCTGCCTCCAATAGATTTCCTAAGCACTAGTGTTTTAAGGAACAGCTTAAAAAGAGAATCCTAATGTGATTTCTTTATAATGGGTGTGTTCCTTATCTTATCCTAGTGTCTAAACTCTTCTCCATGGCTGCACCCTCAAATAATATTCCTTTACGTGCTAAGGGGTATCTAGAGAGTGGGATAGGTTTAATAACTACCCTAACGCTAACGCGTACCCTAACCCTAACCCCTACCCTAACCCTAACACGTACCCTAATCCTAACCCGTACCCTAAACCGAGCCCTAACCCTAACACTAACCCTAACCCTAACCCATACCCTACGCCATACCCGTACCCCTCCCCGAACCCGTACCCTAAGCCGTATCCTAAGCCGAACCCTAAGCCTAACCCTAAACCTAGGCTACCCTTGACTGCTTCTGCCTCCAATAGATTTCCTAAGCACTAGTGTTTTAAGGAACAGCTTAAAAAGAGAATCCTAATGTGATTTCTTTATAATGGGTGTGTTCCTTATCTTATCCTAGTGCCTAAACTCTTCTCCATGGCTGGATCCCCAAATAATACTCCTTTACGTGCTAAGGGGTATCTAGAGAGTGGGATAGGTTTACTAACTACCCTAACCCTAACGCGTACCCTAACCCTAACCTCTACCCTAACCCTAACACGTACCCTAATCCTAACCCGTACCCTAAACCGAGCCCTAACCCTAACACTAACCCTAACCCTAACCCATACCCTACGCCGTACCCGCACCCCTCACCTAACCCGTACCCTAAGCCGTACCCTAAGCCTAACCCTAAGCCTAACCCTAACCCTTGGCTACCCTTGACTGCTTCTGCCTCCAATAGATGTCCTAGGCACTAGTGTTTTAAGGAACAGCTAAAAAAGAGAATCCTAATGTGATTTCTTTATAATGGGTGTGTTCCTTATTTATCCTAGTGTCTAAACTCTTCTCCATGGCTGGACCCCCAAATAATATTCCTTTACGTGCTAAGGGGTATCTAGAGAGTGGGATAGGTTTAATAACTACCCTAACCCTAACGCGTACCCTAACTCTAACCCCTACCCTAACCCTAACACGTACCCTAATCCTAACCCGTACCCTAAACCGAGCCCTAACCCTAACACTAACCCTAACCCTAACCCTAACCCATACCCTACGCCGTACCCTCACCCCTCCCCGAACCCGTACCCTAAGCCGTATCCTAAGCCGAACCCTAAGCCTAACCCTAAACCTAGGCTACCCTTGACTGCTTCTGCCTCCAATAGATTTCCTAAGCACTAGTGTTTTAAGGAACAGCTTAAAAAGAGAATCCTAATGTGATTTCTTTATAATGGGTGTGTTCCTTATCTTATCCTAGTGCCTAAACTCTTCTCCATGGCTGGATCCCCAAATAATACTCCTTTACGTGCTAAGGGGTATCTAGAGAGTGGGATAGGTTTACTAACTACCCTAACCCTAAAGCGTACCCTAACCCTAACCCCTACCCTAACCCTAACATGTACCCTAATCCTAACCCGTACCCTAAACCGAGCCGTAACCTTAACACTAACCCTAACCCTAACCCTAACACATACCCTACGCTGTACCCGAACCCCTCCCCGAACCCGTACCCTAAGCCGTACCCTAAGCCTAACCCTAAGCCTAACCCTAAACCTAGGCTACCCTTGACTGCTTCTGCCTCCAATAGATTTCCTAAGCACTAGTGTTTTAAGGAACAGCTTAAAATAGAATCCTAATGTGATTTCTTTATAATGGGTGTGTTCCTTATCTTATCCTAGTGTCTAAACTCTTCTCCATGGCTGGACCCCCAAATAATATTCCTTTACGTGCTAAGGGGTATCTAGAGAGTGGGATAGGTTTAATAACTACCCTAACGCTAACGTGTACCCTAACCCTAACCCCTACCCTAACCCTAACACGTACCCTAATCCTAACCCGTACCCTAAACCGAGCCCTAACCCTAACACTAACCCTAACCCTAACCCATACCCTACGCCGTACCCGAACCCTTCCCCGAACCCGTACCCTAAGCCGTACCCTAAGCCGAACCCTAAGCCTAACCCTAAACCTAGGCTACCCTTGACTGCTTCTGCCTCCAATAGATTTCCTAAGCACTAGTGTTTTAAGGAACAGCTTAAAAAGGGAATCCTAATGTGATTTATTTATAATGGGTGTGTTCCTTATTTATCCTAGTGTCTAAACTCTTCTCCATGGCTGGACCCCCAAATAATATTCCTTTACGTGCTAAGGGGTATCTAGAAAGTGGGATAGGTTTAATAACTACCCTAACCCTAAAGCGTACCCTAACCCTAACCCCTACCCTAACCCTAACACGTATCCTAATCCTAACCCGTACCTGAACCGAGCCCTAACCCTAACACTAACCCTAACACTAACCCTAACGCATACCCTACGCCGTACCCGAACCCCTCCCTGAACCCGTACCCTAAGCCGTACCCTAAGCCTAACCCTAAGCCTAACCCTAACCCTACGCTACCCTTGACTGCTTCTGCCTCCAATAGATTTCCTAAGCACTAGTGTTTTAAGGAACAGCTTAAAAAGAGAATCCTAATGTGATTTCTTTATAATGGGTGTGTTCCTTATCTTATCTTAGTGTCTAACCTCTTCTCCATGGCTGCACCCCCAAATAATATTCCCTTACGTGCTGAGGGGTATCTAGAGAGTGGGATAGGTTTAATAACTACCCTAACCCTAATGCGTACTCTAACCCTAACCCCTACCCTAACACTAACACGTACCCTAATCCTAACCCGTACCCTAAACCGAGCCCTAACCCTAGCACTAACCCTAATCCAAACCCTAACCCATACCCTACGCCGTAACCGAACCCCTCCCCAAACCCGTACCCTAAGCGGTACGCTAAGCCTAACCCTAAGCCTAACCCTAACCCTAGGCTACCCTTGACTGCTTCTGCCTCCAATAGATTTCCTAAGCACTATTGTTTTAAGGAACAGCTTAAAAAGAGAATCCTAATGTGATTTCTTTATAATGGGTGTGTTCCTTATCTTATCCTAGTGTCTAAACTCTTCTCCATGGCTGCACCCTCAAATAATATTCCTATACGTGCTAAGGGGTATCTAGAGAGTGGGATAGGTTTAATAACTACCCTAACGCTAACGCGTACCCTAACCCTAACCCCTACCCTAACCCTAACACGTACCCTAATCCTAACCCGTACCCTAAACCGAGGCCTAACCCTAACACTAACCCTAACCCTAACCCATACCCTACGCCGTACCCGCACCCCTCCCCGAACCCGTACCCTAAGCCGTATCCTAAGCCGTACCCTAAGCCAAACCCTAAGCCTAACCCTAACCCTAGGCTACCCTTGACTGCTTCTGCCTCCAATAGATTTCCTAAGCACTAGTGTTTTAAGGAACAGCTTAAAAAGAGAATCCTAATGTGATTTCTTTATAATGGGTGTGTTCCTTATCTTATCCTAGTGCCTAAACTCTTCTCCATGGCTGGATCCCCAAATAATACTCCTTTACGTGCTAAGGGGTATCTAGAGAGTGGGATAGGTTTACTAACTACCCTAACCCTAACGCGTACCCTAACCCTAACCCCTACCCTAACCCTAACACGTACCCTAATCCTAACCCGTACCCTAAACCCAGCCCTGACCCTAACACTAACCCTAACCCTAACCATAACACATACCCTACGCCATACCCGAACCCCTCCCCGAACTCGAACCCTAAGCCGTACCCTAAGCCTAACCCTAAGCCTAACCCTAACCCTTGGCTACCCTTGACTGCTTCTGCCTCCAATAGATTTCCTAAGCACTAGTGTTTTAAGGAACAGCTTAAAAAGAGAATTCTAATGTGATTTCTTTATAATGGGTGTGTTCCTTATCTTATCCTAGTGTCTAAACTCTTCTCCATGGCTGAACCCCCAAATAATATTCCTTTACGTGCTAAGGGGTATCTAGAGAGTGGGATAGGTTTATTAACTACCCTAACCCTAAAGCGTACCCTAACCCTAACCCCTACCCTAACCCTAACATGTACCCTAATCCTAACCCGTACCCTAAACCGAGCCGTAACCTTATCACTAACCCTAACCCTAACCCTAACACATACCCTACGCTGTACCCGAACCCCTCACCGAACCCGTACCCTAAGCCGTACCCTAAGCCTAACCCTAAGCCTAACCCTAACCCTAGGCTACCCTTGACTGCTTCTGCCTCCAATAGATTTCCTAAGCACTAGTGTTTTAAGGAACAGCTTAAAAAGAGAATCCTAATGTGATTTCTTTATAATGGGTGTGTTCCTTATCTTATCCTAATGTCTAAACTCTTCTCCATGGCTGGACCCCCAAATAATATTCCTTTACGTGCTAAGGGGTATCTAGAGAGTGGGATAGGTTTAATAACTACCCTAACCCTAACGCGTACCCTAACCCTAACCCCTACCCTAACCCTAACACGTACCCTAATCCTAACCCGTACTCTAAACCGAGCCCTAACCCTAACACTAACCCTAACCCTTACCCATACCCTACGCCGTACCCGCACCCCTCACCTAACCCGTACCCTAAGCCGTACCCTAAGCCTAACCCTAAGCCTAACCCTAACCCTAGGCTACCCTTGACTGCTTCTGCCTCCAATAGATTTCCTAAGCACTAGTGTTTTAAGGAACAGCTTAAAAAGAGAATCCTAATGTGATTTCTTTATAATGGGTGTGTTCCTTATCTTATCCTAGTGTCTAAACTCTTCTCCATGGCTGGACCCCCAAATAATATTCCTTTACGTGCTAAGGGGTATCTAGAGAGTGGGATAGGTTTACTAACTACCCTAACCCTAAAGCGTACCCTAACCCTAACCCCTACCCTAACCCTAACATGTACCCTAATCCTAACCCTTACCCTAAACCGAGCCGTAACCTTAACACTAACCCTAACCCTAACCCTAACACATACCCTACGCTGTACCCGAACCCCTCCCCGAACCCGTACCCTAAGCCGTACCCTAAGCCTAACCGTAAGCCTAACCCTAACCCTAGGCTACCCTTGACTGCTTCTGCCTCCAATAGATTTCCTAAGCACTAGTGTTTTAAGGAACAGCTTAAAAAGAGAATCCTAATGTGATTTCTTTATAATGGGTGTGTTCCTTATCTTATCCTAGTGTCTAAACTCTTCTCCATGGCTGGACCCCCAAATAATATTCCTTTACGTGCTAAGGGGTATCTAGAGAGTGGGATAGGTTTAATAACTAACCTAACCCTAACGCGTACCCTAACCCTAACCCCTACCCTAACCCCAACACGTACCCTAATCCTAACCCGTACCCTAAACCGAGCCCTAACCCTAACACTAACCCTAACCCTAACCCATACCCTACGCTGTACCCGCACCCCTCACCTAACCCGTACCCTAAGCCTTACCCTAAGCCTAACCCTAAGCCTAACCCTAACCCTAGGCTACCCTTGACTGCTTCTGCCTCCAATAGATTTCCTAAGCACTACTGTTTTAAGGAACAGCTTAAAAAGAGAATCCTAATGTGATTTCTTTATAATGGGTGTGTTCCTTATTTATCCTAGTGTCTAAACTCTTCTCCATGGCTGGACCCCCAAATAATATTCCTTTACGTGCTAAGGGGTATCTAGAAAGTGGGATAGGTTTAATAACTACCCTAACCCTAAAGCGTACCCTAACCCTAACCCCTACCCTAACCCTAACACGTATCCTAATCCTAACCCGTACCTGAACCGAGCCCTAACCCTAACACTAACCCTAACACTAACCCTAACGCATACCCTACGCCGTACCCGAACCCCTCCCTGAACCCGTACCCTAAGCCGTACCCTAAGCCTAACCCTAAGCCTAACCCTAACCCTACGCTACCCTTGACTGCTTCTGCCTCCAATAGATTTCCTAAGCACTAGTGTTTTAAGGAACAGCTTAAAAAGAGAATCCTAATGTGATTTCTTTATAATGGGTGTGTTCCTTATCTTATCTTAGTGTCTAAACTCTTCTCCATGGCTGCACCCCCAAATAATATTCCCTTACGTGCTGAGGGGTATCTAGAGAGTGGGATAGGTTTAATAACTACCCTAACCCTAATGCGTACTCTAACCCTAACCCCTACCCTAACACTAACACGTACCCTAATCCTAACCCGTACCCTAAACCGAGCCCTAACCCTAGCACTAACCCTAATCCAAACCCTAACCCATACCCTACGCCGTAACCGAACCCCTCCCCAAACCCGTACCCTAAGCGGTACGCTAAGCCTAACCCTAAGCCTAACCCTAACCCTAGGCTACCCTTGACTGCTTCTGCCTCCAATAGATTTCCTAAGCACTAGTGTTTTAAGGAACAGCTTAAAAAGAGAATCCTAATGTGATTTCTTTATAATGGGTGTGTTCCTTATCTTATCCTAGTGTCTAAACTCTTCTCCATGGCTGCACCCTCAAATAATATTCCTTTACGTGCTAAGGGGTATCTAGAGAGTGGGATAGGTTTAATAACTACCCTAACGCTAACGCGTACCCTAACCCTAACCCCTACCCTAACCCTAACACGTACCCTAAACCTAACCCGTACCCTAAACCGAGCCCTAACCCTAACACTAACCCTAACCCTAACCCATACCCTACACAATACCCGCACCCCTCCCCGAACCCGTACACTAAGCCGTATCCTAAGCCGAACCCTAAGCCTAACCCTAAACCTAGGCTACCCTTGACTGCTTCTGCCTCCAATAGATTTCCTAAGCACTAGTGTTTTAAGGAAAAGCTTAAAAAGAGAATCCTAATGTGATTTCTTTATAATGGGTGTGTTCCTTATCTTATCCTAGTGCCTACACTCTTCTCCATGGCTGGATCCCCAAATAATACTCCTTTACGTGCTAAGGGGTATCTAGAGAGTGGGATAGGTTTACTAACTACCCTAACCCTAACGCGTACCCTAACCCTAACCTCTACCCTAAACCTAACACGTACCCTAATCCTAACCCGTACCCTAAACCGAGCCCTAACCCTAACACTAACCCTAACCCTAACCCATACCCTACGCCGTACCCGCACCCCTCACCTAACCCGTACCCTAAGCCGTACCCTAAGCCTAACCCTAAGCCTAACCCTAACCCTTGGCTACCCTTGACTGCTTCTGCCTCCAATAGATGTCCTAGGCACTAGTGTTTTAAGGAACAGCTAAAAAAGAGAATCCTAATGTGATTTCTTTATAATGGGTGTGTTCCTTATTTATCCTAGTGTCTAAACTCTTCTCCATGGCTGGACCCCCAAATAATATTCCTTTACGTGCGAAGGGGTATCTAGAGAGTGGGATAGGTTTAATAACTACCCTAACCCTAACGCGTACCCTAACTCTAACCCCTACCCTAACCCTAACACGTACCCTAATCCTAACCCGTACCCTAAACCGAGCCCTAACCCTAACACTAACCCTAACCCTAACCCTAACCCATACCCTACGCCGTACCCTCACCCCTCCCCGAACCCGTACCCTAAGCCGTATCCTAAGCCGAACCCTAAGCCTAACCCTAAACCTAGGCTACCCTTGACTGCTTCTGCCTCCAATAGATTTCCTAAGCACTAGTGTTTTAAGGAACAGCTTAAAAAGAGAATCCTAATGTGATTTCTTTATAATGGGTGTGTTCCTTATCTTATCCTAGTGCCTAAACTCTTCTCCATGGCTGGATCCCCAAATAATACTCCTTTACGTGCTAAGGGGTATCTAGAGAGTGGGATAGGTTTACTAACTACCCTAACCCTAACGCGTACCCTAACCCTAACCCCTACCCTAACCCTAACACGTACCCTAATCCTAACCCGTACCCTAAACCGAGCCCTAACCCTAACACTAACCCTAACCCTAACCATAACACATACCCTACGCCGTACCCGAACCCCTCCCCGAACCCGAACCCTAAGCCGTACCCTAAGCCTAACCCTAAGCCTAACCCTAAACCTAGGCTACCCTTGACTGCTTCTGCCTCCAATAGATTTCCTAAGCACTAGTGTTTTAAGGAACAGCTTAAAATAGAATCCTAATGTGATTTCTTTATAATGGGTGTGTTCCTTATCTTATCCTAGTGTCTAAACTCTTCTCCATGGCTGGACCCCCAAATAATATTCCTTTACGTGCTAAGGGGTATCTAGAGAGTGGGATAGGTTTAATAACTACCCTAACGCTAACGCGTACCCTAACCCTAACCCCTACCCTAACCCTAACACGTACCCTAATCCTAACCCGTACCCTAAACCGAGCCCTAACCCTAACACTAACCCTAACCCTAACCCATACCCTACGCCGTACCCGCACCCATCCCCGAACCCGTACCCTAAGCCGTACCCTAAGCCGAACCCTAAGCCTAACCCTAAACCTAGGCTACCCTTGACTGCTTCTGCCTCCAATAGATTTCCTAAGCACTAGTGATTTAAGGAACAGCTTAAAAAGAGAATCCTAATGTGATTTCTTTATAATGGGTGTGTTCCTTATCTTATCCTAGTGCCTAAACTCTTCTCCATGGCTGGATCCCCAAATAATACTCCTTTACGTGCTAAGGGGTATCTAGAGAGTGGGATAGGTTTACTAACTACCCTAACCCTAACGCGTACCCTAACCCTAACCCCTACCCTAACCCTAACACGTACCCTAATCCTAACCCGTACCCTAAACCGAGCCCTGACCCTAACACTAACCCTAACCCTAACCATAACACATACCCTACGCCGTACCCGCACCCTTCCCCGAACCCGAACCCTAAGCCGTACCCTAAGCCTAACCCTAAGCCTAACCCTAACCCTTGGCTACCCTTGACTGCTTCTGCCTCCAATAGATTTCCTAAGCACTAGTGTTTTAAGGAACAGCTTAAAAAGAGAATTCTAATGTGATTTCTTTATAATGGGTGTGTTCCTTATCTTATCCTAGTGTCTAAACTCTTCTCCATGGCTGGACCCCCAAATAATATTCCTTTACGTGCTAAGGGGTATCTAGAGAGTGGGATAGGTTTAATAACTACCCTAACCCTAACGCGTACCCTAACTCTAACCCCTACCCTAACCCTAACACGTACCCTAATCCTAACCCGTACCCTAAACCGAGCCCTAACCCTAACACTAACCCTAACCCTAACCCTAACCCATACCCTACGCCGTACCCTCACCCCTCCCCGAACCCGTACCCTAAGCCGTATCCTAAGCCGAACCCTAAGCCTAACCCTAAACCTAGGCTACCCTTGACTGCTTCTGCCTCCAATAGATTTACTAAGCACTAGTGTTTTAAGGAACAGCTTAAAAAGAGAATCCTAATGTGATTTCTTTATAATGGGTGTGTTCCTTATCTTATCCTAGTGCCTAAACTCTTCTCCATGGCTGGATCCCCAAATAATACTCCTTTACGTGCTAAGGGGTATCTAGAGAGTGGGATAGGTTTACTAACTACCCTAACCCTAACGCGTACCCTAACCCTAACCCCTACCCTAACCCTAACACGTACCCTAATCCTAACCCGTACCCTAAACCGAGCCCTAACCCTAACACTAACCCTAACCCTAACCATAACACATACCCTACGCCGTACCCGAACCCCTCCCCGAACCCGAACCCTAAGCCGTACCCTAAGCCTAACCCTAAGCCTAACCCTAAACCTAGGCTACCCTTGACTGCTTCTGCCTCCAATAGATTTCCTAAGCACTAGTGTTTTAAGGAACAGCTTAAAATAGAATCCTAATGTGATTTCTTTATAATGGGTGTGTTCCTTATCTTATCCTAGTGTCTAAACTCTTCTCCATGGCTGGACCCCCAAATAATATTCCTTTACGTGCTAAGGGGTATCTAGAGAGTGGGATAGGTTTAATAACTACCCTAACGCTAACGCGTACCCTAACTCTAACCCCTACCCTAACCCTAACACGTACCCTAATCCTAACCCGTACCCTAAACCGAGCCCTAACCCTAACACTAACCCTAACCCTAACCCATACCCTACGCCGTACCCGCACCCATCCCCGAACCCGTACCCTAAGCCGTACCCTAAGCCGAACCCTAAGCCTAACCCTAAACCTAGGCTACCCTTGACTGCTTCTGCCTCCAATAGATTTCCTAAGCACTAGTGATTTAAGGAACAGCTTAAAAAGAGAATCCTAATGTGATTTCTTTATAATGGGTGTGTTCCTTATCTTATCCTAGTGCCTAAACTCTTCTCCATGGCTGGATCCCCAAATAATACTCCTTTACGTGCTAAGGGGTATCTAGAGAGTGGGATAGGTTTACTAACTACCCTAACCCTAACGCGTACCCTAACCCTAACCCCTACCCTAACCCTAACACGTACCCTAATCCTAACCCGTACCCTAAACCGAGCCCTGACCCTAACACTAACCCTAACCCTAACCATAAAACATACCCTACGCCGTACCCGAACCCTTCCCCGAACCCGAACCCTAAGCCGTACCCTAAGCCTAACCCTAAGCCTAACCCTAACCCTTGGCTACCCTTGACTGCTTCTGCCTCCAATAGATTTCCTAAGCACTAGTGTTTTAAGGAACAGCTTAAAAAGAGAATTCTAATGTGATTTCTTTATAATGGGTGTGTTCCTTATCTTATCCTAGTGTCTAAACTCTTCTCCATGGCTGGACCCCCAAATAATATTCCTTTACGTGCTAAGGGGTATCTAGAGAGTGGGATAGGTTTACTAACTACCCTAACCCTAAAGCGTACCCTAACCCTAACCCCTACCCTAACCCTAACATGTACCCTAATCCTAACCCGTACCCTAAACCGAGCCGTAACCTTAACACTAACCCTAACCCTAACCCTAACACATACCCTACGCTGTACCCGAACCCCTCCCCGAACCCGTACCCTAAGCCGTACCCTAAGCCTAACCCTAAGCCTAACCCTAACCCTAGGCTACCCTTGACTGCTTCTGCCTCCAATAGATTTCCTAAGCACTAGTGTTTTAAGGAACAGCTTAAAAAGAGAATCCTAATGTGATTTCTTTATAATGGGTGTGTTCCTTATCTTATCCTAGTGTCTAAACTCTTCTCCATGGCTGGACCCCCAAATAATATTCCTTTACGTGCTAAGGGGTATCTAGAGAGTGGGATAGGTTTAATAACTACCCTAACCCTAACGCGTACCCTAACCCTAACCCCTACCCTAACCCTAACACGTACCCTAATCCTAACCCGTACCCTAAACCGAGCCCTAACCCTAACACTAACCCTAACCCTAACCCATACCCTACGCCGTACCCGCACCCCTCACCTAACCCGTACCCTAAGCCGTACCCTAAGCCTAACCCTAAGCCTAACCCTAACCCTAGGCTACCCTTGACTGCTTCTGCCTCCAATAGATTTCCTAAGCACTAGTGTTTTAAGGAACAGCTTAAAAAGAGAATCCTAATGTGATTTCTTTATAATGGGTGTGTTCCTTATTTATCCTAGTGTCTAAACTCTTCTCCATGGCTGGACCCCCAAATAATATTCCTTTACGTGCTAAGGGGTATCTAGAAAGTGGGATAGGTTTAATAACTACCCTAACCCTAAAGCGTACCCTAACCCTAACCCCTACCCTAACCCTAACACGTATCCTAATCCTAACCCGTACCTGAACCGAGCCCTAACCCTAACACTAACCCTAACACTAACCCTAACGCATACCCTACGCCGTACCCGAACCCCTCCCTGAACCCGTACCCTAAGCCGTACCCTAAGCCTAACCCTAAGCCTAACCCTAACCCTACGCTACCCTTGACTGCTTCTGCCTCCAATAGATTTCCTAAGCACTAGTGTTTTAAGGAACAGCTTAAAAAGAGAATCCTAATGTGATTTCTTTATAATGGGTGTGTTCCTTATCTTATCTTAGTGTCTAAAC
The DNA here is from genome assembly GCF_028023285.1 of Balaenoptera ricei. Classification (NCBI taxonomy): domain Eukaryota; kingdom Metazoa; phylum Chordata; class Mammalia; order Artiodactyla; family Balaenopteridae; genus Balaenoptera; species Balaenoptera ricei. The sequence continues at coordinate 46,739,333 of NC_082642.1, read as the reverse complement.
TCTTCTCCATGGCTGCACCCCCAAATAATATTCCCTTACGTGCTGAGGGGTATCTAGAGAGTGGGATAGGTTTAATAACTACCCTAACCCTAATGCGTACTCTAACCCTAACCCCTACCCTAACACTAACACGTACCCTAATCCTAACCCGTACCCTAAACCGAGCCCTAACCCTAGCACTAACCCTAATCCAAACCCTAACCCATACCCTACGCCGTAACCGAACCCCTCCCCAAACCCGTACCCTAAGCGGTACGCTAAGCCTAACCCTAAGCCTAACCCTAACCCTAGGCTACCCTTGACTGCTTCTGCCTCCAATAGATTTCCTAAGCACTAGTGTTTTAAGGAACAGCTTAAAAAGAGAATCCTAATGTGATTTCTTTATAATGGGTGTGTTCCTTATCTTATCCTAGTGTCTAAACTCTTCTCCATGGCTGCACCCTCAAATAATATTCCTTTACGTGCTAAGGGGTATCTAGAGAGTGGGATAGGTTTAATAACTACCCTAACGCTAACGCGTACCCTAACCCTAACCCCTACCCTAACCCTAACACGTACCCTAATCCTAACCCGTACCCTAAACCGAGCCCTAACCCTAACACTAACCCTAACCCTAACCCATACCCTACGCCATACCTGCACCCCTCCCCGAACCCGTACCCTAAGCCGTATCCTAAGCCGAACCCTAAGCCTAACCCTAAACCTAGGCCACCCTTGACTGCTTCTGCCTCCAATAGATTTCCTAAGCACTAGTGTTTTAAGGAACAGCTTAAAAAGAGAATCCTAATGTGATTTCTTTATAATGGGTGTGTTCCTTATCTTATCCTAGTGCCTAAACTCTTCTCCATGGCTGGATCCCCAAATAATACTCCTTTACGTGCTAAGGGGTATCTAGAGAGTGGGATAGGTTTACTAACTACCCTAACCCTAACGCGTACCCTAACCCTAACCTCTACCCTAACCCTAACACGTACCCTAATCCTAACCCGTACCCTAAACCGAGCCCTAACCCTAACACTAACCCTAACCCTAACCCATACCCTACGCCGTACCCGCACCCCTCACCTAACCCGTACCCTAAGCCGTACCCTAAGCCTAACCCTAAGCCTAACCCTAACCCTTGGCTACCCTTGACTGCTTCTGCCTCCAATAGATGTCCTAGGCACTAGTGTTTTAAGGAACAGCTAAAAAAGAGAATCCTAATGTGATTTCTTTATAATGGGTGTGTTCCTTATTTATCCTAGTGTCTAAACTCTTCTCCATGGCTGGATCCCCAAATAATACTCCTTTACGTGCTAAGGGGTATCTAGAGAGTGGGATAGGTTTAATAACTACCCTAACGCTAACGCGTACCCTAACCCTAACCCCTACCCTAACCCTAACACGTACCCTAATCCTAACCCGTACCCTAAACCGAGCCCTAACCCTAACACTAACCCTAACCCTAACCCATACCCTACGCCGTACCCGCACCCATCCCCGAACCCGTACCCTAAGCCGTACCCTAAGCCGAACCCTAAGCCTAACCCTAAACCTAGGCTACCCTTGACTGCTTCTGCCTCCAATAGATTTCCTAAGCACTAGTGATTTAAGGAACAGCTTAAAAAGAGAATCCTAATGTGATTTCTTTATAATGGGTGTGTTCCTTATCTTATCCTAGTGCCTAAACTCTTCTCCATGGCTGGATCCCCAAATAATACTCCTTTACGTGCTAAGGGGTATCTAGAGAGTGAGATAGGTTTACTAACTACCCTAACCCTAACGCGTACCCTAACCCTAACCCCTACCCTAACCCTAACACGTACCCTAATCCTAACCCGTACCCTAAACCGAGCCCTGACCCTAACACTAACCCTAACCCTAACCATAACACATACCCTACGCCGTACCCGCACCCTTCCCCGAACCCGAACCCTAAGCCGTACCCTAAGCCTAACCCTAAGCCTAACCCTAACCCTTGGCTACCCTTGACTGCTTCTGCCTCCAATAGATTTCCTAAGCACTAGTGTTTTAAGGAACAGCTTAAAAAGAGAATTCTAATGTGATTTCTTTATAATGGGTGTGTTCCTTATCTTATCCTAGTGTCTAAACTCTTCTCCATGGCTGGACCCCCAAATAATATTCCTTTACGTGCTAAGGGGTATCTAGAGAGTGGGATAGGTTTAATAACTACCCTAACCCTAACGCGTACCCTAACTCTAACCCCTACCCTAACCCTAACACGTACCCTAATCCTAACCCGTACCCTAAACCGAGCCCTAACCCTAACACTAACCCTAACCCTAACCCTAACCCATACCCTACGCCGTACCCTCACCCCTCCCCGAACCCGTACCCTAAGCCGTATCCTAAGCCGAACCCTAAGCCTAACCCTAAACCTAGGCTACCCTTGACTGCTTCTGCCTCCAATAGATTTCCTAAGCACTAGTGTTTTAAGGAACAGCTTAAAAAGAGAATCCTAATGTGATTTCTTTATAATGGGTGTGTTCCTTATCTTATCCTAGTGCCTAAACTCTTCTCCATGGCTGGATCCCCAAATAATACTCCTTTACGTGCTAAGGGGTATCTAGAGAGTGGGATAGGTTTACTAACTACCCTAACCCTAACGCGTACCCTAACCCTAACCCCTACCCTAACCCTAACACGTACCCTAATCCTAACCCGTACCCAAAACCGAGCCCTAACCCTAACACTAACCCTAACCCTAACCATAACACATACCCTACGCCGTACCCGAACCCCTCCCCGAACCCGAACCCTAAGCCGTACCCTAAGCCTAACCCTAAGCCTAACCCTAAACCTAGGCTACCCTTGACTGCTTCTGCCTCCAATAGATTTCCTAAGCACTAGTGTTTTAAGGAACAGCTTAAAATAGAATCCTAATGTGATTTCTTTATAATGGGTGTGTTCCTTATCTTATCCTAGTGTCTAAACTCTTCTCCATGGCTGGACCCCCAAATAATATTCCTTTACGTGCTAAGGGTTATCTAGAGAGTGGGATAGGTTTAATAACTACCCTAACGCTAACGCGTACCCTAACCCTAACCCCTACCCTAACCCTAACACGTACCCTAATCCTAACCCGTACCCTAAACCGAGCCCTAACCCTAACACTAACCCTAACCCTAACCCATACCCTACGCCATACCCGCACCCCTCCCCGAACCCGTACCCTAAGCCGTATCCTAAGCCGAACCCTAAGCCTAACCCTAAACCTAGGCTACCCTTGACTGCTTCTGCCTCCAATAGATTTCCTAAGCACTAGTGTTTTAAGGAACAGCTTAAAAAGAGAATCCTAATGTGATTTCTTTATAATGGGTGTGTTCCTTATCTTATCCTAGTGCCTAAACTCTTCTCCATGGCTGGATCCCCAAATAATACTCCTTTACGTGCTAAGGGGTATCTAGAGAGTGGGATAGGTTTACTAACTACCCTAACCCTAACGCGTACCCTAACCCTAACCTCTACCCTAACCCTAACACGTACCCTAATCCTAACCCGTACCCTAAACCGAGCCCTAACCCTAACACTAACCCTAACCCTAACCCATACCCTACGCCGTACCCGCACCCCTCACCTAACCCGTACCCTAAGCCGTACCCTAAGCCTAACCCTAAGCCTAACCCTAACCCTTGGCTACCCTTGACTGCTTCTGCCTCCAATAGATTTCCTAAGCACTAGTGTTTTAAGGAACAGCTTAAAAAGAGAATTCTAATGTGATTTCTTTATAATGGGTGTGTTCCTTATCTTATCCTAGTGTCTAAACTCTTCTCCATGGCTGGACCCCCAAATAATATTCCTTTACGTGCTAAGGGGTATCTAGAGAGTGGGATAGGTTTAATAACTACCCTAACCCTAACGCGTACCCTAACTCTAACCCCTACCCTAACCCTAACACGTACCCTAATCCTAACCCGTACCCTAAACCGAGCCCTAACCCTAACACTAACCCTAACCCTAACCCTAACCCATACCCTACGCCGTACCCTCACCCCTCCCCGAACCCGTACCCTAAGCCGTATCCTAAGCCGAACCCTAAGCCTAACCCTAAACCTAGGCTACCCTTGACTGCTTCTGCCTCCAATAGATTTCCTAAGCACTAGTGTTTTAAGGAACAGCTTAAAAAGAGAATCCTAATGTGATTTCTTTATAATGGGTGTGTTCCTTATCTTATCCTAGTGCCTAAACTCTTCTCCATGGCTGGATCCCCAAATAATACTCCTTTACGTGCTAAGGGGTATCTAGAGAGTGGGATAGGTTTACTAACTACCCTAACCCTAACGCGTACCCTAACCCTAACCCCTACCCTAACCCTAACACGTACCCTAATCCTAACCCGTACCCTAAACCGAGCCCTAACCCTAACACTAACCCTAACCCTAACCATAACACATACCCTACGCCGTACCCGAACCCCTCCCCGAACCCGAACCCTAAGCCGTACCCTAAGCCTAACCCTAAGCCTAACCCTAAACCTAGGCTACCCTTGACTGCTTCTGCCTCCAATAGATTTCCTAAGCACTAGTGTTTTAAGGAACAGCTTAAGATAGAATCCTAATGTGATTTCTTTATAATGGGTGTGTTCCTTATCTTATCCTAGTGTCTAAACTCTTCTCCATGGCTGGACCCCCAAATAATATTCCTTTACGTGCTAAGGGGTATCTAGAGAGTGGGATAGGTTTAATAACTACCCTAACGCTAACGCGTACCCTAACCCTAACCCCTACCCTAACCCTAACACGTACCCTAATCCTAACCCGTACCCTAAACCGAGCCCTAACCCTAACACTAACCCTAACCCTAACCCAAACCCTACGCCGTACCCGCACCCATCCCCGAACCCGTACACTAAGCCGTACCCTAAGCCGAACCCTAAGCCTAACCCTAAACCTAGGCTACCCTTGACTGCTTCTGCCTCCAATAGATTTCCTAAGCACTAGTGTTTTAAGGAACAGCTTAAAAAGAGAATCCTAATGTGATTTATTTATAATGGGTGTGTTCCTTATTTATCCTAGTGTCTAAACTCTTCTCCATGGCTGGACCCCCAAATAATATTCCTTTACGTGCTAAGGGGTATCTAGAAAGTGGGATAGGTTTAATAACTACCCTAACCCTAAAGCGTACCCTAACCCTAACCCCTACCCTAACCCTAACACGTACCCTAATCCTAACCCGTACCCTAAACCGAGCCCTAACCCTAACACTAACCCTAACCCTAACCCTAACCCATACCCTACGCCGTACCCTCACCCCTCCCCGAACCCGTACCCTAAGCCGTATCCTAAGCCGAACCCTAAGCCTAACCCTAAACCTAGGCTACCCTTGACTGCTTCTGCCTCCAATAGATTTCCTAAGCACTAGTGTTTTAAGGAACAGCTTAAAAAGAGAATCCTAATGTGATTTCTTTATAATGGGTGTGTTCCTTATCTTATCCTAGTGCCTAAACTCTTCTCCATGGCTGGATCCCCAAATAATACTCCTTTACGTGCTAAGGGGTATCTAGAGAGTGGGATAGGTTTACTAACTACCCTAACCCTAACGCGTACCCTAACCCTAACCCCTACCCTAACCCTAACACGTACCCTAATCCTAACCCGTACCCTAAACCGAGCCCTAACCCTAACACTAACCCTAACCCTAACCATAACACATACCCTACGCCGTACCCGAACCCCTCCCCGAACCCGAACCCTAAGCCGTACCCTAAGCCTAACCCTAAGCCTAACCCTAAACCTAGGCTACCCTTGACTGCTTCTGCCTCCAATAGATTTCCTAAGCACTAGTGTTTTAAGGAACAGCTTAAGATAGAATCCTAATGTGATTTCTTTATAATGGGTGTGTTCCTTATCTTATCCTAGTGTCTAAACTCTTCTCCATGGCTGGACCCCCAAATAATATTCCTTTACGTGCTAAGGGGTATCTAGAGAGTGGGATAGGTTTAATAACTACCCTAACGCTAACGCGTACCCTAACCCTAACCCCTACCCTAACCCTAACACGTACCCTAATCCTAACCCGTACCCTGAACCGAGCCCTAACCCTAACACTAACCCTAACCCTAACCCAAACCCTACGCCGTACCCGCACCCATCCCCGAACCCGTACACTAAGCCGTACCCTAAGCCGAACCCTAAGCCTAACCCTAAACCTAGGCTACCCTTGACTGCTTCTGCCTCCAATAGATTTCCTAAGCACTAGTGTTTTAAGGAACAGCTTAAAAAGAGAATCCTAATGTGATTTATTTATAATGGGTGTGTTCCTTATTTATCCTAGTGTCTAAACTCTTCTCCATGGCTGGACCCCCAAATAATATTCCTTTACGTGCTAAGGGGTATCTAGAAAGTGGGATAGGTTTAATAACTACCCTAACCCTAAAGCGTACCCTAACCCTAACCCCTACCCTAACCCTAACACGTACCCTAATCCTAACCCGTACCCTAAACCGAGCCCTAACCCTAACACTAACCCTAACCCTAACCCATACCCTACGCCATACCCGCACCCCTCCCCGAACCCGTACCCTAAGCCGTACCCTAAGCCTAACCCTAAGCCTAACCCTAACCCTTGGCTACCCTTGACTGCTTCTGCCTCCAATAGATGTCCTAGGCACTAGTGTTTTAAGGAACAGCTAAAAAAGAGAATCCTAATGTGATTTCTTTATAATGGGTGTGTTCCTTATTTATCCTAGTGTCTAAACTCTTCTCCATGGCTGGACCCCCAAATAATATTCCTTTACGTGCTAAGGGGTATCTAGAGAGTGGGATAGGTTTAATAACTACCCTAACCCTAACGCGTACCCTAACTCTAACCCCTACCCTAACCCTAACACGTACCCTAATCCTAACCCGTACCCTAAACCGAGCCCTAACCCTAACACTAACCCTAACCCTAACCCTAACCCATACCCTACGCCGTACCCTCACCCCTCCCCGAACCCGTACCCTAAGCCGTATCCTAAGCCGCACCCTAAGCCTAACCCTAAACCTAGGCTACCCTTGACTGCTTCTGCCTCCAATAGATTTCCTAAGCACTAGTGTTTTAAGGAACAGCTTAAAAAGAGAATCCTAATGTGATTTCTTTATAATGGGTGTGTTCCTTATCTTATCCTAGTGCCTAAACTCTTCTCCATGGCTGGATCCCCAAATAATACTCCTTTACGTGCTAAGGGGTATCTAGAGAGTGGGATAGGTTTACTAACTACCCTAACCCTAACGCGTACCCTAACCCTAACCCCTACCCTAACCCTAACACGTACCCTAATCCTAACCCGTACCCTAAACCGAGCCCTAACCCTAACACTAACCCTAACCCTAACCCTAACCCATACCCTACGCCGTACCCTCACCCCTCCCCGAACCCGTACCCTAAGCCATATCCTAAGCCGAACCCTAAGCCTAACCCTAAACCTAGGCTACCCTTGACTGCTTCTGCCTCCAATAGATTTCCTAAGCACTAGTGTTTTAAGGAACAGCTTAAAAAGAGAATCCTAATGTGATTTCTTTATAATGGGTGTGTTCCTTATCTTATCCTAGTGCCTAAACTCTTCTCCATGGCTGGATCCCCAAATAATACTCCTTTACGTGCTAAGGGGTATCTAGAGAGTGGGATAGGTTTACTAACTACCCTAACCCTAACGCGTACCCTAACCCTAACCCCTACCCTAACCCTAACACGTACCCTAATCCTAACCCGTACCCTAAACCGAGCCCTAACCCTAACACTAACCCTAACCCTAACCATAACACATACCCTACGCCGTACCCGAACCCCTCCCCGAACCCGAACCCTAAGCCGTACCCTAAGCCTAACCCTAAGCCTAACCCTAAACCTAGGCTACCCTTGACTGCTTCTGCCTCCAATAGATTTCCTAAGCACTAGTGTTTTAAGGAACAGCTTAAGATAGAATCCTAATGTGATTTCTTTATAATGGGTGTGTTCCTTATCTTATCCTAGTGTCTAAACTCTTCTCCATGGCTGGACCCCCAAATAATATTCCTTTACGTGCTAAGGGGTATCTAGAGAGTGGGATAGGTTTAATAACTACCCTAACGCTAACGCGTACCCTAACCCTAACCCCTACCCTAACCCTAACACGTACCCTAATCCTAACCCGTACCCTGAACCGAGCCCTAACCCTAACACTAACCCTAACCCTAACCCAAACCCTACGCCGTACCCGCACCCATCCCCGAACCCGTACACTAAGCCGTACCCTAAGCCGAACCCTAAGCCTAACCCTAAACCTAGGCTACCCTTGACTGCTTCTGCCTCCAATAGATTTCCTAAGCACTAGTGTTTTAAGGAACAGCTTAAAAAGAGAATCCTAATGTGATTTATTTATAATGGGTGTGTTCCTTATTTATCCTAGTGTCTAAACTCTTCTCCATGGCTGGACCCCCAAATAATATTCCTTTACGTGCTAAGGGGTATCTAGAAAGTGGGATAGGTTTAATAACTACCCTAACCCTAAAGCGTACCCTAACCCTAACCCCTCCCCTAACCCTAACACGTACCCTAATCCTAACCCGTACCCTAAACCGAGCCCTAACCCTAACACTAACCCTAACCCTAACCCATACCCTACGCCATACCCGCACCCCTCCCCGAACCCGTACCCTAAGCCGTACCCTAAGCCTAACCCTAAGCCTAACCCTAACCCTTGGCTACCCTTGACTGCTTCTGCCTCCAATAGATGTCCTAGGCACTAGTGTTTTAAGGAACAGCTAAAAAAGAGAATCCTAATGTGATTTCTTTATAATGGGTGTGTTCCTTATCTTATCTTAGTGTCTAAACTCTTCTCCATGGCTGGACCCCCAAATAATATTCCTTTACGTGCTAAGGGGTATCTAGAGAGTGGGATAGGTTTAATAACTACCCTAACCCTAACGCGTACCCTAACTCTAACCCCTACCCTAACCCTAACACGTACCCTAATCCTAACCCGTACCCTAAACCGAGCCCTAACCCTAACACTAACCCTAACTCTAACCCTAACACATACCCTACGCTGTACCCGAACCCCTCCCCGTACCCGTACCCTAAGCCGTACCCTAAGCCTAACCCTAAGCCTAACCCTAACCCTAGGCTACCCTTGACTGCTTCTGCCTCCAATAGATTTCCTAAGCACTAGTGTTTTAAGGAACAGCTTAAAAAGAGAATCCTAATGTGATTTCTTTATAATGGGTGTGTTCCTTATCTTATCCTAGTGTCTAAACTCTTCTCCATGGCTGGACCCCCAAATAATATTCCTTTACGTGCTAAGGGGTATCTAGAGAGTGGGATAGGTTTAATAACTACCCTAACCCTAACGCGTACCCTAACCCTAACCCCTACCCTAACCCTAACACGTACCCTAATCCTAACCCGTACCCTAAACCGAGCCCTAACCCTAACACTAACCCTAACCCTAACCCATACCCTACGCCGTACCCGCACCCCTCACCTAACCCGTACCCTAAGCCGTACCCTAAGCCTAACCCTAAGCCTAACCCTAACCCTAGGCTACCCTTGACTGCTTCTGCCTCCAATAGATTTCCTAAGCACTAGTGTTTTAAGGAACAGCTTAAAAAGAGAATCCTAATGTGATTTCTTTATAATGGGTGTGTTCCTTATTTATCCTAGTGTCTAAACTCTTCTCCATGGCTGGACCCCCAAATAATATTCCTTTACGTGCTAAGGGGTATCTAGAAAGTGGGATAGGTTTAATAACTACCCTAACCCTAAAGCGTACCCTAACCCTAACCCCTACCCTAACCCTAACACGTATCCTAATCCTAACCCGTACCTGAACCGAGCCCTAACCCTAACACTAACCCTAACACTAACCCTAACGCATACCCTACGCCGTACCCGAACCCCTCCCTGAACCCGTACCCTAAGCCGTACCCTAAGCCTAACCCTAAGCCTAACCCTAACCCTACGCTACCCTTGACTGCTTCTGCCTCCAATAGATTTCCTAAGCACTAGTGTTTTAAGGAACAGCTTAAAAAGAGAATCCTAATGTGATTTCTTTATAATGGGTGTGTTCCTTATCTTATCTTAGTGTCTAAACTCTTCTCCATGGCTGCACCCCCAAATAATATTCCCTTACGTGCTGAGGGGTATCTAGAGAGTGGGATAGGTTTAATAACTACCCTAACCCTAATGCGTACTCTAACCCTAACCCCTACCCTAACACTAACACGTACCCTAATCCTAACCCGTACCCTAAACCGAGCCCTAACCCTAGCACTAACCCTAATCCAAACCCTAACCCATACCCTACGCCGTAACCGAACCCCTCCCCAAACCCGTACCCTAAGCGGTACGCTAAGCCTAACCCTAAGCCTAACCCTAACCCTAGGCTACCCTTGACTGCTTCTGCCTCCAATAGATTTCCTAAGCACTAGTGTTTTAAGGAACAGCTTAAAAAGAGAATCCTAATGTGATTTCTTTATAATGGGTGTGTTCCTTATCTTATCCTAGTGTCTAAACTCTTCTCCATGGCTGCACCCTCAAATAATATTCCTTTACGTGCTAAGGGGTATCTAGAGAGTGGGATAGGTTTAATAACTACCCTAACGCTAACGCGTACCCTAACCCTAACCCCTACCCTAACCCTAACACGTACCCTAATCCTAACCCGTACCCTAAACCGAGCCCTAACCCTAACACTAACCCTAACCCTAACCCATACCCTACGCCGTACCCGCACCCCTCCCCGAACCCGTACCCTAAGCCGTACCCTAAGCCTAACCCTAAGCCTAACCCTAACCCTTGGCTACCCTTGACTGCTTCTGCCTCCAATAGATGTCCTAGGCACTAGTGTTTTAAGGAACAGCTAAAAAAGAGAATCCTAATGTGATTTCTTTATAATGGGTGTGTTCCTTATTTATCCTAGTGTCTAAACTCTTCTCCATGGCTGGACCCCCAAATAATATTCCTTTACGTGCTAAGGGGTATCTAGAGAGTGGGATAGGTTTAATAACTACCCTAACCCTAACGCGTACCCTAACTCTAACCCCTACCCTAACCCTAACACGTACCCTAATCCTAACCCGTACCCTAAACCGAGCCCTAACCCTAACACTAACCCTAACCCTAACCCTAACCCATACCCTACGCCGTACCCTCACCCCTCCCCGAACCCGTACCCTAAGCCGTATCCTAAGCCGAACCCTAAGCCTAACCCTAAACCTAGGCTACCCTTGACTGCTTCTGCCTCCAATAGATTTCCTAAGCACTAGTGTTTTAAGGAACAGCTTAAAAAGAGAATCCTAATGTGATTTCTTTATAATGGGTGTGTTCCTTATCTTATCCTAGTGCCTAAACTCTTCTCCATGGCTGGATCCCCAAATAATACTCCTTTACGTGCTAAGGGGTATCTAGAGAGTGGGATAGGTTTACTAACTACCCTAACCCTAACGCGTACCCTAACCCTAACCCCTACCCTAACCCTAACACGTACCCTAATCCTAACCCGTACCCTAAACCGAGCCCTAACCCTAACACTAACCCTAACCCTAACCATAACACATACCCTACGCCGTACCCGAACCCCTCCCCGAACCCGAACCCTAAGCCGTACCCTAAGCCTAACCCTAAGCCTAACCCTAAACCTAGGCTACCCTTGACTGCTTCTGCCTCCAATAGATTTCCTAAGCACTAGTGTTTTAAGGAACAGCTTAAAATAGAATCCTAATGTGATTTCTTTATAATGGGTGTGTTCCTTATCTTATCCTAGTGTCTAAACTCTTCTCCATGGCTGGACCCCCAAATAATATTCCTTTACGTGCTAAGGGGTATCTAGAGAGTGGGATAGGTTTAATAACTACCCTAACGCTAACGCGTACCCTAACCCTAACCCCTACCCTAACCCTAACACGTACCCTAATCCTAACCCGTACCCTAAACCGAGCCCTAACCCTAACACTAACCCTAACCCTAACCCATACCCTACGCCGTACCCGCACCCATCCCCGAACCCGTACACTAAGCCGTACCCTAAGCCGAACCCTAAGCCTAACCCTAAACCTAGGCTACCCTTGACTGCTTCTGCCTCCAATAGATTTCCTAAGCACTAGTGATTTAAGGAACAGCTTAAAAAGAGAATCCTAATGTGATTTCTTTATAATGGGTGTGTTCCTTATCTTATCCTAGTGCCTAAACTCTTCTCCATGGCTGGATCCCCAAATAATACTCCTTTACGTGCTAAGGGGTATCTAGAGAGTGGGATAGGTTTACTAACTACCCTAACCCTAACGCGTACCCTAACCCTAACCCCTACCCTAACCCTAACACGTACCCTAATCCTAACCCGTACCCTAAACCGAGCCCTGACCCTAACACTAACCCTAACCCTAACCATAACACATACCCTACGCCGTACCCGCACCCTTCCCCGAACCCGAACCCTAAGCCGTACCCTAAGCCTAACCCTAAGCCTAACCCTAACCCTTGGCTACCCTTGACTGCTTCTGCCTCCAATAGATTTCCTAAGCACTAGTGTTTTAAGGAACAGCTTAAAAAGAGAATTCTAATGTGATTTCTTTATAATGGGTGTGTTCCTTATCTTATCCTAGTGTCTAAACTCTTCTCCATGGCTGGACCCCCAAATAATATTCCTTTACGTGCTAAGGGGTATCTAGAGAGTGGGATAGGTTTAATAACTACCCTAACCCTAACGCGTACCCTAACTCTAACCCCTACCCTAACCCTAACACGTACCCTAATCCTAACCCGTACCCTAAACCGAGCCCTAACCCTAACACTAACCCTAACCCTAACCCTAACCCATACCCTACGCCGTACCCTCACCCCTCCCCGAACCCGTACCCTAAGCCGTATCCTAAGCCGAACCCTAAGCCTAACCCTAAACCTAGGCTACCCTTGACTGCTTCTGCCTCCAATAGATTTCCTAAGCACTAGTGTTTTAAGGAACAGCTTAAAAAGAGAATCCTAATGTGATTTCTTTATAATGGGTGTGTTCCTTATCTTATCCTAGTGCCTAAACTCTTCTCCATGGCTGGATCCCCAAATAATACTCCTTTACGTGCTAAGGGGTATCTAGAGAGTGGGATAGGTTTACTAACTACCCTAACCCTAACGCGTACCCTAACCCTAACCCCTACCCTAACCCTAACACGTACCCTAATCCTAACCCGTACCCTAAACCGAGCCCTAACCCTAACACTAACCCTAACCCTAACCATAACACATACCCTACGCCGTACCCGAACCCCTCCCCGAACCCGAACCCTAAGCCGTACCCTAAGCCTAACCCTAAGCCTAACCCTAAACCTAGGCTACCCTTGACTGCTTCTGCCTCCAATAGATTTCCTAAGCACTAGTGTTTTAAGGAACAGCTTAAGATAGAATCCTAATGTGATTTCTTTATAATGGGTGTGTTCCTTATCTTATCCTAGTGTCTAAACTCTTCTCCATGGCTGGACCCCCAAATAATATTCCTTTACGTGCTAAGGGGTATCTAGAGAGTGGGATAGGTTTAATAACTACCCTAACGCTAACGCGTACCCTAACCCTAACCCCTACCCTAACCCTAACACGTACCCTAATCCTAACCCGTACCCTAAACCGAGCCCTAACCCTAACACTAACCCTAACCCTAACCCATACCCTACGCCGTACCCGCACCCATCTCCGAACCCGTACACTAAGCCGTACCCTAAGCCGAACCCTAAGCCTAACCCTAAACCTAGGCTACCCTTGACTGCTTCTGCCTCCAATAGATTTCCTAAGCACTAGTGATTTAAGGAACAGCTTAAAAAGAGAATCCTAATGTGATTTTTTTATAATGGGTGTGTTCCTTATCTTATCCTAGTGCCTAAACTCTTCTCCATGGCTGGATCCCCAAATAATACTCCTTTACGTGCTAAGGGGTATCTAGAGAGTGGGATAGGTTTACTAACTACCCTAACCCTAACGCGTACCCTAACCCTAACCCCTACCCTAACCCTAACACGTACCCTAATCCTAACCCGTACCCTAAACCGAGCCCTGACCCTAACACTAACCCTAACCCTAACCATAACACATACCCTACGCCGTACCCGCACCCTTCCCCGAACCCGAACCCTAAGCCGTACCCTAAGCCTAACCCTAAGCCTAACCCTAACCCTTGGCTACCCTTGACTGCTTCTGCCTCCAATAGATTTCCTAAGCACTAGTGTTTTAAGGAACAGCTTAAAAAGAGAATTCTAATGTGATTTCTTTATAATGGGTGTGTTCCTTATCTTATCTTAGTGTCTAAACTCTTCTCCATGGCTGGACCCCCAAATAATATTCCTTTACGTGCTAAGGGGTATCTAGAGAGTGGGATAGGTTTAATAACTACCCTAACCCTAACGCGTACCCTAACTCTAATCCCTACCCTAACCCTAACACGTACCCTAATCCTAACCCGTACCCTAAACCGAGCCCTAACCCTAACACTAACCCTAACTCTAACCCTAACACATACCCTACGCTGTACCCGAACCCCTCCCCGAACCCGTACCCTAAGCCGTACCCTAAGCCTAACCCTAAGCCTAACCCTAACCCTAGGCTACCCTTGACTGCTTCTGCCTCCAATAGATTTCCTAAGCACTAGTGTTTTAAGGAACAGCTTAAAAAGAGAATCCTAATGTGATTTCTTTATAATGGGTGTGTTCCTTATCTTATCCTAGTGTCTAAACTCTTCTCCATGGCTGGACCCCCAAATAATATTCCTTTACGTGCTAAGGGGTATCTAGAGAGTGGGATAGGTTTAATAACTACCCTAACCCTAACGCGTACCCTAACCCTAACCCCTACCCTAACCCTAACACGTACCCTAATCCTAACCCGTACCCTAAACCGAGCCCTAACCCTAACACTAACCCTAACCCTAACCCATACCCTACGCCGTACCCGCACCCCTCACCTAACCCGTACCCTAAGCCGTACCCTAAGCCTAACCCTAAGCCTAACCCTAACCCTAGGCTACCCTTGACTGCTTCTGCCTCCAATAGATTTCCTAAGCACTAGTGTTTTAAGGAACAGCTTAAAAAGAGAATCCTAATGTGATTTCTTTATAATGGGTGTGTTCCTTATTTATCCTAGTGTCTAAACTCTTCTCCATGGCTGGACCCCCAAATAATATTCCTTTACGTGCTAAGGGGTATCTAGAGAGTGGGATAGGTTTAATAACTACCCTAACCCTAAAGCGTACCCTAACCCTAACCCCTACCCTAACCCTAACACGTATCCTAATCCTAACCCGTACCTGAACCGAGCCCTAACCCTAACACTAACCCTAACACTAACCCTAACGCATACCCTACGCCGTACCCGAACCCCTCCCTGAACCCGTACCCTAAGCCGTACCCTAAGCCTAACCCTAAGCCTAACCCTAACCCTACGCTACCCTTGACTGCTTCTGCCTCCAATAGATTTCCTAAGCACTAGTGTTTTAAGGAACAGCTTAAAAAGAGAATCCTAATGTGATTTCTTTATAATGGGTGTGTTCCTTATCTTATCTTAGTGTCTAAACTCTTCTCCATGGCTGCACCCCCAAATAATATTCCCTTACGTGCTGAGGGGTATCTAGAGAGTGGGATAGGTTTAATAACTACCCTAACCCTAATGCGTACTCTAACCCTAACCCCTACCCTAACACTAACACGTACCCTAATCCTAACCCGTACCCTAAACCGAGCCCTAACCCTAGCACTAACCCTAATCCAAACCCTAACCCATACCCTACGCCGTAACCGAACCCCTCCCCAAACCCGTACCCTAAGCGGTACGCTAAGCCTAACCCTAAGCCTAACCCTAGGCTACCCTTGACTGCTTCTGCCTCCAATAGATTTCCTAAGCACTAGTGTTTTAAGGAACAGCTTAAAAAGAGAATCCTAATGTGATTTCTTTATAATGGGTGTGTTCCTTATCTTATCCTAGTGTCTAAACTCTTCTCCATGGCTGCACCCTCAAATAATATTCCTTTACGTGCTAAGGGGTATCTAGAGAGTGGGATAGGTTTAATAACTACCCTAACGCTAACGCGTACCCTAACCCTAACCCCTACCCTAACCCTAACACGTACCCTAATCCTAACCCGTACCCTAAACCGAGCCCTAACCCTAACACTAACCCTAACCCATACCCTACGCCATACCCGCACCCCTCCCCGAACCCGTACCCTAAGCCGTATCCTAAGCCGAACCCTAAGCCTAACCCTAAACCTAGGCTACCCTTGACTGCTTCTGCCTCCAATAGATTTCCTAAGCACTAGTGTTTTAAGGAACAGCTTAAAAAGAGAATCCTAATGTGATTTCTTTATAATGGGTGTGTTCCTTATCTTATCCTAGTGCCTAAACTCTTCTCCATGGCTGGATCCCCAAATAATACTCCTTTACGTGCTAAGGGGTATCTAGAGAGTGGGATAGGTTTACTAACTACCCTAACCCTAACGCGTACCCTAACCCTAACCTCTACCCTAACCCTAACACGTAACCTAATCCTAACCCGTACCCTAAACCGAGCCCTAACCCTAACACTAACCCTAACCCTAACCCATACCCTACGCCGTACCCGCACCCCTCACCTAACCCGTACCCTAAGCCGTACCCTAAGCCTAACCCTAAGCCTAACCCTAACCCTTGGCTACCCTTGACTGCTTCTGCCTCCAATAGATGTCCTAGGCACTAGTGTTTTAAGGAACAGCTAAAAAAGAGAATCCTAATGTGATTTCTTTATAATGGGTGTGTTCCTTATTTATCCTAGTGTCTAAACTCTTCTCCATGGCTGGACCCCCAAATAATATTCCTTTACGTGCTAAGGGGTATCTAGAGAGTGGGATAGGTTTAATAACTACCCTAACCCTAACGCGTACCCTAACTCTAACCCCTACCCTAACCCTAACACGTACCCTAATCCTAACCCGTACCCTAAACCGAGCCCTAACCCTAACACTAACCCTAACCCTAACCCTAACCCATACCCTACGCCGTACCCTCACCCCTCCCCGAACCCGTACCCTAAGCCGTATCCTAAGCCGAACCCTAAGCCTAACCCTAAACCTAGGCTACCCTTGACTGCTTCTGCCTCCAATAGATTTCCTAAGCACTAGTGTTTTAAGGAACAGCTTAAAAAGAGAATCCTAATGTGATTTCTTTATAATGGGTGTGTTCCTTATCTTATCCTAGTGCCTAAACTCTTCTCCATGGCTGGATCCCCAAATAATACTCCTTTACGTGCTAAGGGGTATCTAGAGAGTGGGATAGGTTTACTAACTACCCTAACCCTAACGCGTACCCTAACCCTAACCCCTACCCTAACCCTAACACGTACCCTAATCCTAACCCGTACCCTAAACCGAGCCCTAACCCTAACACTAACCCTAACCCTAACCATAACACATACCCTACGCCGTACCCGAACCCCTCCCCGAACCCGAACCCTAAGCCGTACCCTAAGCCTAACCCTAAGCCTAACCCTAAACCTAGGCTACATAAAACAAGGGTTTCAAATTAGCTCAGATACCGTTCCATAAACCCAATATGTAATACACAAGACCTACTCCTTGCTCAGAGAACTGGACTCAACACGCCCTATTCACCGCACAAGAATATATCTGACTAGTAATAATCTTAAAACCTATGTATTGATATCTCTCTCTTAGTGTGTCAAGTGGGTGTAAAGCGGCATAAACACAGCAGTGAAAAGCAGCTAAACCCCATTATAAAAATAAATTACTTTTACAAACCCATGAAACAAAGACAGTAAAAGAGAGAGAAATTCTTACACAATGCGTTCAGGGGCTGTGATGCAACCTGGATTGACCATATCTAGACCCACAGCTGGATGAGACATAAGGGTGGACACTCTTGGGGCTGAGAGGTTTGGTGAGGTTGGGTGAGCAAACGCAGACCCTTTAAAGTAATACTGCGTGGTACCCATCGCATGGGTCGCAAATCTCCAGGTTCAAGGGCATCTTCCTACATCGAAAACATGCATGAGAAAACAAAAAGATGGTACACCATGTGATGGGGAAAGGTTTCTAAAACACACCTCATTTCTCTTCTCCTTGTGCCCGGGTTCGCCATTCCAGCCGCTTTACTAATAATCTCCCTACTTGGAGCATCAGCACCTTTAACCTCCTGTTCCGTACAGGTTGCAATTTGTCCTGAGGATGAACGGGTAGACGGGGAACCAGTGAGAGACTAGCTCTTGGTGTTGGGACAGGCACAGGTCACTCTATTTTCCCATCAGGAAGAAGAATTAACCACAGGCTCATCCTCCCCCCCGGAACCAGAACAGGGCCTGAAGCCATCCTGCGCTTTTGCGGCCAGCTCCCAAAAAAGCGAGTTGTAAAATGGAGCTTCAGGGCACTGCAATTCACAAACCTGCAGAGTTATAAATGATAACTCTCGTCCACAAATATATTGAGGGAAGGCAAAGAAGAGGATTTGAAATCAAGGCAGAATTGCAGGAAACAGATTTCAGGAGGTAGATTCGAATCGCCTTTAAAGCACATGAAAAGCAGCAAAACGTTGACAATGATGCCCTTGGACAAAAAGGGCGTATGCGTTTTTTCCTGAATATATTCAGGAAAAAACGCATACGCCCTTTTTGGCCAACCAAGCAACCTGGAAAGGCAAATCAGCGCTACAAAGAAGACTCGCTACCCATCGGTCAAAAGGGCCATGCTGAAAAAAGTCTCAAAACCAGAAATGCAGGACAGGCCATGGAGAAATGGGAGCCTTGCTACACTGATGGGCGGGATGTAAATTGCCAACAGCCACTCTGGAGAAGTGTACGGTGTGTCCTGAAACATCTAAAAAACACAGCTTAGAGAGAATAGGTCACTTCACTTCCACTCATGGGGGTATAAATTGGGAAAATGAAAAATCAGCAAGACACAAGCACCCCAAAGTGTAGGGCTGCTCTGTTGACAAGGACCTCCACTTCATTCCACCTTCAATATCCCAGGAAAGGGAAAAATGGATAAAGAAGTTGTGGTCCTTATGTACAATGGAATATCACTCAGCCATGAAATCAATGTCATAAGGCTAGTAGCAGCATGATGAGTGGATTTAGGTACGACGATTCTAAGTGAAATAAGTCACACAGAAAAGGACACTTCTCATAAGGTATCACTTATAGAGGGAATGTAAAAACCGTTACACTTGAACTGAATTACAAAACAGAACAGAGTCACACATGCAGAAAACACACTATAGCTGCTTAACGGGAAAGGTGAGGTGGGGTGATACATAAAACAAGGGTTTCAAATTAGCTCAGATACCGTTCCATAAACCCAATATGTAATAGACAAGACCTACTCCTTGCTCAGAGAACTGGACTCAACACGCCCTATTCACCGCACAAGAATATATCTGACTAGTAATAATCTTAAAACCTATGTATTGATATCTCTCTCTTAGTGTGTCAAGTGGGTGTAAAGCGGCATAAACACAGCAGTGAAAAGCAGCTAAACCCCATTATAAAAATAAATTACTTCGAAAAACCCATGAAACAAAGACAGTGAAAGAGAGAGAAATTCTTACACAATGCGTTCAGGGGCTGTGATGCAACCTGGATTGACCATATCTAGACCCACAGCTGGATGAGACATAAGGGTGGACACTCTTGGGGCTGAGAGGTTTGGTGAGGTTGGGTGAGCAAATGCAGACCCTTTAAAGTAATACTGCGTGGTACCCATCGCATGGGTCCCAAATCTCCAGGTTCAAGGGCATCTTCCTACATCGAAAACATGCATGAGCAAACAAAAAGATGGTACACCATGTGATGGGGAAAGGTTTCTAATACGCACCTCATTTCTCTTCTCCTTGTGCCCGGGTTCGCCATTCCAGCCGCTTTACTAATAATCTCCCTACTTGGAGCATCAGCACCTTTAACCTCCTGTTCCGTACAGGTTGCAATTTGTCCTGAGGATGAACGGGTAGACGGGGAACCAGTGAGAGACTAGCTCTTGGTGTTGGGACAGGCACAGGTCACTCTATTTTCCCATCAGGAAGAAGAATTAACCACAGGCTCATCCTCCCCCCCGGAACCAGAACAGGGCCTGAAGCCATCCTGCGCTTTTGCGGCCAGCTCCCAAAAAAGCGAGTTGTAAAATGGAGCTTCAGGGCACGGCAATTCACAAACCTGCAGAGTTATAAATGATAACTCTCGTCCACAAATATATTGAGGGAAGGCAAAGAAGAGGATTTGAAATCAAGGCAGAATTGCAGGAAACAGATTTCAGGAGGTAGATTCGAATCGCCTTTAAAGCACATGAAAAGCAGCAAAACGTTGACAATGATGCCCTTGGACAAAAAGGGCGTATGCGTTTTTTCCTGAATATATTCAGGAAAAAACGCATACGCCCTTTTTGGCCAACCAAGCAACCTGGAAAGGCAAATCAGCGCTACAAAGAAGACTCGCTACCCATCGGTCAAAAGGGCCATGCTGAAAAAAGTCTCAAAACCAGAAATGCAGGACAGGCCATGGAGAAATGGGAGCCTTGCTACACTGATGGGCGGGATGTAAATTGCCAACAGCCACTCTGGAGAAGTGTACGGTGTGTCCTGAAACATCTAAAAAACACAGCTTAGAGAGAATAGGTCACTTCACTTCCACTCATGGGGGTATAAATTGGGAAAATGAAAAATCAGCAAGACACAAGCACCCCAAAGTGTAGGGCTGCTCTGTTGACAAGGACCTCCACTTCATTCCACCTTCAATATCCCAGGAAAGGGAAAAATGGATAAAGAAGTTGTGGTCCTTATGTACAATGGAATATCACTCAGCCATGAAATCAATGTCATAAGGCTAGTAGCAGCATGATGAGTGGATTTAGGTACGACGATTCTAAGTGAAATAAGTCACACAGAAAAGGACACTTCTCATAAGGTATCACTTATAGAGGGAATGTAAAAACCGTTACACTTGAACTGAATTACAAAACAGAACAGAGTCACACATGCAGAAAACACACTATAGCTGCTTAACGGGAAAGGTGAGGTGGGGTGATACATAAAACAAGGGTTTCAAATTAGCTCAGATACCGTTCCATAAACCCAATATGTAATAGACAAGACCTACTCCTTGCTCAGAGAACTGGACTCAACACGCCCTATTCACCGCACAAGAATATATCTGACTAGTAATAATCTTAAAACCTATGTATTGATATCTCTCTCTTAGTGTGTCAAGTGGGTGTAAAGCGGCATAAACACAGCAGTGAAAAGCAGCTAAACCCCATTATAAAAATAAATTACTTCGAAAAACCCATGAAACAAAGACAGTGAAAGAGAGAGAAATTCTTACACAATGCGTTCAGGGGCTGTGATGCAACCTGGATTGACCATATCTAGACCCACAGCTGGATGAGACATAAGGGTGGACACTCTTGGGGCTGAGAGGTTTGGTGAGGTTGGGTGAGCAAATGCAGACCCTTTAAAGTAATACTGCGTGGTACCCATCGCATGGGTCCCAAATCTCCAGGTTCAAGGGCATCTTCCTACATCGAAAACATGCATGAGCAAACAAAAAGATGGTACACCATGTGATGGGGAAAGGTTTCTAATACGCACCTCATTTCTCTTCTCCTTGTGCCCGGGTTCGCCATTCCAGCCGCTTTACTAATAATCTCCCTACTTGGAGCATCAGCACCTTTAACCTCCTGTTCCGTACAGGTTGCAATTTGTCCTGAGGATGAACGGGTAGACGGGGAACCAGTGAGAGACTAGCTCTTGGTGTTGGGACAGGCACAGGTCACTCTATTTTCCCATCAGGAAGAAGAATTAACCACAGGCTCATCCTCCCCCCCGGAACCAGAACAGGGCCTGAAGCCATCCTGCGCTTTTGCGGCCAGCTCCCAAAAAAGCGAGTTGTAAAATGGAGCTTCAGGGCACGGCAATTCACAAACCTGCAGAGTTATAAATGATAACTCTCGTCCACAAATATATTGAGGGAAGGCAAAGAAGAGGATTTGAAATCAAGGCAGAATTGCAGGAAACAGATTTCAGGAGGTAGATTCGAATCGCCTTTAAAGCACATGAAAAGCAGCAAAACGTTGACAATGATGCCCTTGGACAAAAAGGGCGTATGCGTTTTTTCCTGAATATATTCAGGAAAAAACGCATACGCCCTTTTTGGCCAACCAAGCAACCTGGAAAGGCAAATCAGCGCTACAAAGAAGACTCGCTACCCATCGGTCAAAAGGGCCATGCTGAAAAAAGTCTCAAAACCAGAAATGCAGGACAGGCCATGGAGAAATGGGAGCCTTGCTACACTGATGGGCGGGATGTAAATTGCCAACAGCCACTCTGGAGAAGTGTACGGTGTGTCCTGAAACATCTAAAAAACACAGCTTAGAGAGAATAGGTCACTTCACTTCCACTCATGGGGGTATAAATTGGGAAAATGAAAAATCAGCAAGACACAAGCACCCCAAAGTTTAGGGCTGCTCTGTTGACAAGGACCTCCACTTCATTCCACCTTCAATATCCCAGGAAAGGGAAAAATGGATAAAGAAGTTGTGGTCCTTATGTACAATGGAATATCACTCAGCCATGAAATCAATGTCATAAGGCTAGTAGCAGCATGATGAGTGGATTTAGGTACGACGATTCTAAGTGAAATAAGTCACACAGAAAAGGACACTTCTCATAAGGTATCACTTATAGAGGGAATGTAAAAACCGTTACACTTGAACTGAATTACAAAACAGAACAGAGTCACACATGCAGAAAACACAGTATAGCTGCTTAACGGGAAAGGTGAGGTGGGGTGATACATAAAACAAGGGTTTCAAATTAGCTCAGATACCGTTCCATAAACCCAATATGTAATAGACAAGACCTACTCCTTGCTCAGAGAACTGGACTCAACACGCCCTATTCACCGCACAAGAATATATCTGACTAGTAATAATCTTAAAACCTATGTATTGATATCTCTCTCTTAGTGTGTCAAGTGGGTGTAAAGCGGCATAAACACAGCAGTGAAAAGCAGCTAAACCCCAGTATAAAAATAAATTACTTCGAAAAACCCATGAAACAAAGACAGTGAAAGAGAGAGAAATTCTTACACAATGCGTTCAGGGGCTGTGATGCAACATGGATTGACCATATCTAGACCCACAGCTGGATGAGACATAAGGGTGGACACTCTTGGGGCTGAGAGGTTTGGTGAGGTTGGGTGAGCAAATGCAGACCCTTTAAAGTAATACTGCGTGGTACCCATCGCATGGGTCCCAAATCTCCAGGTTCAAGGGCATCTTCCTACATCGAAAACATGCATGAGCAAACAAAAAGATGGTACACCATGTGATGGGGAAAGGTTTCTAAAACGCACCTCATTTCTCTTCTCCTTGTGCCCGGGTTCGCCATTCCAGCCGCTTTACTAATAATCTCCCTACTTGGAGCATCAGCACCTTTAACCTCCTGTTCCGTACAGGTTGCAATTTATCCTGAGGATGAACGGGTAGACGGAGAACAGTGAGAGACTAGCTCTTGGTGTTGGGACAGGCACAGGTCACTCTATTTTCCCATCAGGAAGAAGAATTAACCACAGGCTCATCCTCCCCCCCGGAACCAGAACA
Source organism: Balaenoptera ricei (assembly GCF_028023285.1). Classification (NCBI taxonomy): domain Eukaryota; kingdom Metazoa; phylum Chordata; class Mammalia; order Artiodactyla; family Balaenopteridae; genus Balaenoptera; species Balaenoptera ricei. Next base: position 46,715,764 of record NC_082642.1, on the reverse strand, counting down.
GGGCCTGAAGCCATCCTGCGCTTTTGCGGCCAGCTCCCAAAAAAGCGAGTTGTAAAATGGAGCTTCAGGGCACGGCAATTCACAAACCTGCAGAGTTATAAATGATAACTCTCGTCCACAAATATATTGAGGGAAGGCAAAGAAGAGGATTTGAAATCAAGGCAGAATTGCAGGAAACAGAATTCAGGAGGTAGATTCGAATCGCCTTTAAAGCACATGAAAAGCAGCAAAACGTTGACAATGATGCCCTTGGCCAAAAAGGGCGTATGCGTTTTTTCCTGAATATATTCAGGAAAAAACGCATACGCCCTTTTTGGCCAACCAAGCAACCTGGAAAGGCAAATCAGGGCTACAAAGAAGACTCGCTACCCATCGGTCAGAAGGGCCATGCTGAAAAAAGTCTCAAAACCAGAAATGCAGGACAGGCCATGGAGAAATGGGAGCCTTGCTACACTGATGGGCGGGATGTAAATTGCCAACAGCCACTCTGGAGAAGTGTACGGTGTGTCCTGAAACATCTAAAAAACACAGCTTAGAGAGAATAGGTCACTTCACTTCCACTCATGGGGGTATAAATTGGGAAAATGAAAAATCAGCAAGACACAAGCACCCCAAAGTGTAGGGCTGCTCTGTTGACAAGGACCTCCACTTCATTCCACCTTCAATATCCCAGGAAAGGGAAAAATGGATAAAGAAGTTGTGGTCCTTATGTACAATGGAATATCACTCAGCCATGAAATCAATGTCATAAGGCTAGTAGCAGCATGATGAGTGGATTTAGGTACGGCGATTCTAAGTGAAATAAGTCACACAGAAAAGGACACTTCTCATAAGGTATCACTTATAGAGGGAATGTAAAAACCGTTACACTTGAACTGAATTACAAAACAGAACAGAGTCACACATACAGAAAACACACTATGGCTGCTTAACGGGAAAGGTGAGGTGGGGTGATACATAAAACAAGGGTTTCAAATTAGCTCAGATACCGTTCCATAAACCCAATATGTAATAGACAAGACCTACTCCTTGCTCAGAGAACTGGACTCAACACGCCCTATTCACCGCACAAGAATATATCTGACTAGTAATAATCTTAAAACCTATGTATTGATATCTCTCTCTTAGTGTGTCAAGTGGGTGTAAAGCGGCATAAACACAGCAGTGAAAAGCAGCTAAACCCCATTATAAAAATAAATTACTTTTACAAACCCATGAAACAAAGACAGTAAAAGAGAGAGAAATTCTTACACAATGCGTTCAGGGGCTGTGATGCAACCTGGATTGACCATATCTAGACCCACAGCTGGATGAGACATAAGGGTGGACACTCTTGGGGCTGAGAGGTTTGGTGAGGTTGGGTGAGCAAACGCAGACCCTTTAAAGTAATACTGCGTGGTACCCATCGCATGGGTCGCAAATCTCCAGGTTTAAGGGCATCTTCCTACATCGAAAACATGCATGAGAAAACAAAAAGATGGTACACCATGTGATGGGGAAAGGTTTCTAAAACACACCTCATTTCTCTTCTCCTTGTGCCCGCGTTCGCCATTCCAGCCGCTTTACTAATAATCTCCCTACTTGGAACATCAGCACCTTTAACCTCCTGTTCCGTACAGGTTGCAATTTGTCCTGAGGATGAACGGGTAGACGGGGAACCAGTGAGAGACTAGCTCTTGGTGTTGGGACAGGCACAGGTCACTCTATTTTCCCATCAGGAAGAAGAATTAACCACAGGCTCATCCTCCCCCCCGGAACCAGAACAGGGCCTGAAGCCATCCTGTGCTTTTGCGGCCAGCTCCCAAAAAAGCGAGTTGTAAAATGGAGCTTCAGGGCACGGCAATTCACAAACCTGCAGGGTTATAAATGATAACTCTCGTCCACAAATATATTGAGGGAAGGCAAAGAAGAGGATTTGAAATCAAGGCAGAATTGCAGGAAACAGATTTCAGGAGGTAGATTCGAATCGCCTTTAAAGCACATGAAAAGCAGCAAAACGTTGACAATGATGCCCTTGGACAAAAAGGGCGTATGCGTTTTTTCCTGAATATATTCAGGAAAAAACGCATACGCCCTTTTTGGCCAACCAAGCAACCTGGAAAGGCAAATCAGCGCTACAAAGAAGACTCGCTACCCATCGGTCAAAAGGGCCATGCTGAAAAAAGTCTCAAAACCAGAAATGCAGGACAGGCCATGGAGAAATGGGAGCCTTGCTACACTGATGGGCGGGATGTAAATTGCCAACAGCCACTCTGGAGAAGTGTACGGTGTGTCCTGAAACATCTAAAAAACACAGCTTAGAGAGAATAGGTCACTTCACTTCCACTCATGGGGGTATAAATTGGGAAAATGAAAAATCAGCAAGACACAAGCACCCCAAAGTGTAGGGCTGCTCTGTTGACAAGGACCTCCACTTCATTCCACCTTCAATATCCCAGGAAAGGGAAAAATGGATAAAGAAGTTGTGGTCCTTATGTACAATGGAATATCACTCAGCCATGAAATCAATGTCATAAGGCTAGTAGCAGCATGATGAGTGGATTTAGGTACGGCGATTCTAAGTGAAATAAGTCACACAGAAAAGGACACTTCTCATAAGGTATCACTTATAGAGGGAAGGTAAAAACCGTTACACTTGAACTGAATTACAAAACAGAACAGAGTCACACATGCAGAAAACACACTATGGCTGCTTAACGGGAAAGGTGAGGTGGGGTGATACATAAAACAAGGGTTTCAAATTAGCTCAGATACCGTTCCATAAACCCAATATGTAATACACAAGACCTACTCCTTGCTCAGAGAACTGGACTCAACACGCCCTATTCACCGCACAAGAATATATCTGACTAGTAATAATCTTAAAACCTATGTATTGATATCTCTCTCTTAGTGTGTCAAGTGGGTGTAAAGCGGCATAAACACAGCAGTGAAAAGCAGCTAAACCCCATTATAAAAATAAATTACTTTTACAAACCCATGAAACAAAGACAGTAAAAGAGAGAGAAATTCTTACACAATGCGTTCAGGGGCTGTGATGCAACCTGGATTGACCATATCTAGACCCACAGCTGGATGAGACATAAGGGTGGACACTCTTGGGGCTGAGAGGTTTGGTGAGGTTGGGTGAGCAAACGCAGACCCTTTAAAGTAATACTGCGTGGTACCCATCGCATGGGTCGCAAATCTCCAGGTTCAAGGGCATCTTCCTACATCGAAAACATGCATGAGAAAACAAAAAGATGGTACACCATGTGATGGGGAAAGGTTTCTAAAACACACCTCATTTCTCTTCTCCTTGTGCCCGGGTTCGCCATTCCAGCCGCTTTACTAATAATCTCCCTACTTGGAGCATCAGCACCTTTAACCTCCTGTTCCGTACAGGTTGCAATTTGTCCTGAGGATGAACGGGTAGACGGGGAACCAGTGAGAGACTAGCTCTTGGTGTTGGGACAGGCACAGGTCACTCTATTTTCCCATCAGGAAGAAGAATTAACCACAGGCTCATCCTCCCCCCCGGAACCAGAACAGGGCCTGAAGCCATCCTGCGCTTTTGCGGCCAGCTCCCAAAAAAGCGAGTTGTAAAATGGAGCTTCAGGGCACGGCAATTCACAAACCTGCAGAGTTATAAATGATAACTCTCGTCCACAAATATATTGAGGGAAGGCAAAGAAGAGGATTTGAAATCAAGGCAGAATTGCAGGAAACAGATTTCAGGAGGTAGATTCGAATCGCCTTTAAAGCACATGAAAAGCAGCAAAACGTTGACAATGATGCCCTTGGACAAAAAGGGCGTATGCGTTTTTTCCTGAATATATTCAGGAAAAAACGCATACGCCCTTTTTGGCCAACCAAGCAACCTGGAAAGGCAAATCAGCGCTACAAAGAAGACTCGCTACCCATCGGTCAAAAGGGCCATGCTGAAAAAAGTCTCAAAACCAGAAATGCAGGACAGGCCATGGAGAAATGGGAGCCTTGCTACACTGATGGGCGGGATGTAAATTGCCAACAGCCACTCTGGAGAAGTGTACGGTGTGTCCTGAAACATCTAAAAAACACAGCTTAGAGAGAATAGGTCACTTCACTTCCACTCATGGGGGTATAAATTGGGAAAATGAAAAATCAGCAAGACACAAGCACCCCAAAGTGTAGGGCTGCTCTGTTGACAAGGACCTCCACTTCATTCCACCTTCAATATCCCAGGAAAGGGAAAAATGGATAAAGAAGTTGTGGTCCTTATGTACAATGGAATATCACTCAGCCATGAAATCAATGTCATAAGGCTAGTAGCAGCATGATGAGTGGATTTAGGTACGACGATTCTAAGTGAAATAAGTCACACAAAAAGGACACTTCTCATAAGGTATCACTTATAGAGGGAATGTAAAAACCGTTACACTTGAACTGAATTACAAAACAGAACAGAGTCACACATGCAGAAAACACACTATAGCTGCTTAACGGGAAAGGTGAGGTGGGGTGATACATAAAACAAGGGTTTCAAATTAGCTCAGATACCGTTCCATAAACCCAATATGTAATAGACAAGACCTACTCCTTGCTCAGAGAACTGGACTCAACACGCCCTATTCACCGCACAAGAATATATCTGACTAGTAATAATCTTAAAACCTATGTATTGATATCTCTCTCTTAGTGTGTCAAGTGGGTGTAAAGCGGCATAAACACAGCAGTGAAAAGCAGCTAAACCCCATTATAAAAATAAATTACTTCGAAAAACCCATGAAACAAAGACAGTGAAAGAGAGAGAAATTCTTACACAATGCGTTCAGGGGCGGTGATGCAACCTGGATTGACCATATCTAGACCCACAGCTGGATGAGACATAAGGGTGGACACTCTTGGGGCTGAGAGGTTTGGTGAGGTTGGGTGAGCAAATGCAGACCCGTTAAAGTAATACTGCGTGGTACCCATCGCATGGGTCCCAAATCTCCAGGTTCAAGGGCATCTTCCTACATCGAAAACATGCATGAGCAAACAAAAAGATGGTACACCATGTGATGGGGAAAGGTTTCTAATACGCACCTCATTTCTCTTCTCCTTGTGCCCGGGTTCGCCATTCCAGCCGCTTTACTAATAATCTCCCTACTTGGAGCATCAGCACCTTTAACCTCCTGTTCCGTACAGGTTGCAATTTGTCCTGAGGATGAACGGGTAGACGGGGAACCAGTGAGAGACTAGCTCTTGGTGTTGGGACAGGCACAGGTCACTCTATTTTCCCATCAGGAAGAAGAATTAACCACAGGCTCATCCTCCCCCCCGGAACCAGAACAGGGCCTGAAGCCATCCTGCGCTTTTGCGGCCAGCTCCCAAAAAAGCGAGTTGTAAAATGGAGCTTCAGGGCACGGCAATTCACAAACCTGCAGAGTTATAAATGATAACTCTCGTCCACAAATATATTGAGGGAAGGCAAAGAAGAGGATTTGAAATCAAGGCAGAATTGCAGGAAACAGATTTCAGGAGGTAGATTCGAATCGCCTTTAAAGCACATGAAAAGCAGCAAAACGTTGACAATGATGCCCTTGGACAAAAAGGGCGTATGCGTTTTTTCCTGAATATATTCAGGAAAAAACGCATACGCCCTTTTTGGCCAACCAAGCAACCTGGAAAGGCAAATCAGCGCTACAAAGAAGACTCGCTACCCATCGGTCAAAAGGGCCATGCTGAAAAAAGTCTCAAAACCAGAAATGCAGGACAGGCCATGGAGAAATGGGAGCCTTGCTACACTGATGGGCGGGATGTAAATTGCCAACAGCCACTCTGGAGAAGTGTACGGTGTGTCCTGAAACATCTAAAAAACACAGCTTAGAGAGCATAGGGCACTTCCACTCATGGGGGTATAAATTGGGAAAATGAAAAATCAGCAAGACACAAGCACCCCAAAGTTTAGGGCTGCTCTGTTGACAAGGACCTCCACTTCATTCCACCTTCAATATCCCAGGAAAGGGAAAAATGGATAAAGAAGTTCTGGTCCTAATGTACAATGGAATATCACTCAGCCATGAAATCAATGTCATAAGGCTAGTAGCAGCATGATGAGTGGATTTAGGTACGACGATTCTAAGTGAAATAAGTCACACAGAAAAGGACACTTCTCATAAGGTATCACTTATAGAGGGAATGTAAAAACCGTTACACTTGAACTGAATTACAAAACAGAACAGAGTCACACATGCAGAAAACACACTATAGCTGCTTAACGGGAAAGGTGAGGTGGGGTGATACATAAAACAAGGGTTTCAAATTAGCTCAGATACCGTTCCATAAACCCAATATGTAATAGACAAGACCTACTCCTTGCTCAGAGAACTGGACTCAACACGCCCTATTCACCGCACAAGAATATATCTGACTAGTAATAATCTTAAAACCTATGTATTGATATCTCTCTCTTAGTGTGTCAAGTGGGTGTAAAGCGGCATAAACACAGCAGTGAAAAGCAGCTAAACCCCAGTATAAAAATAAATTACTTCGAAAAACCCATGAAACAAAGACAGTGAAAGAGAGAGAAATTCTTACACAATGCGTTCAGGGGCTGTGATGCAACATGGATTGACCATATCTAGACCCACAGCTGGATGAGACATAAGGGTGGACACTCTTGGGGCTGAGAGGTTTGGTGAGGTTGGGTGAGCAAATGCAGACCCTTTAAAGTAATACTGCGTGGTACCCATCGCATGGGTCCCAAATCTCCAGGTTCAAGGGCATCTTCCTACATCGAAAACATGCATGAGCAAACAAAAAGATGGTACACCATGTGATGGGGAAAGGTTTCTAAAACGCACCTCATTTCTCTTCTCCTTGTGCCCGGGTTCGCCATTCCAGCCGCTTTACTAATAATCTCCCTACTTGGAGCATCAGCACCTTTAACCTCCTGTTCCGTACAGGTTGCAATTTATCCTGAGGATGAACGGGTAGACGGAGAACCAGTGAGAGACTAGCTCTTGGTGTTGGGACAGGCACAGGTCACTCTATTTTCCCATCAGGAAGAAGAATTAACCACAGGCTCATCCTACCCCCTGGAACCAGAACAGGGCCTGAAGCCATCCTGCGCTTTTGCGGCCAGCTCCCAAAAAAGCGAGTTGTAAAATGGAGCTTCAGGGCACGGCAATTCACAAACCTGCAGAGTTATAAATGATAACTCTCGTCCACAAATATATTGAGGGAAGGCAAAGAAGAGGATTTGAAATCAAGGCAGAATTGCAGGAAACAGATTTCAGGAGGTAGATTCGAATCGCCTTTAAAGCACATGAAAAGCGGCAAAACGTTGACAATGATGCCCTTGGCCAAAAAGGGCGTATGCGTTTTTTCCTGAATATATTCAGGAAAAAACGCATACGCCCTTTTTGGCCAACCAAGCAACCTGGAAAGGCAAATCAGGGCTACAAAGAAGACTCGCTACCCATCGGTCAAAAGGGCCATGCTGAAAAAAGTCTCAAAACCAGAAATGCAGGACAGGCCATGGAGAAATGGGAGCCTTGCTACACTGATGGGCGGGATGTAAATTGCCAACAGCCACTCTGGAGAAGTGTACGGTGTGTCCTGAAACATCTAAAAAACACAGCTTAGAGAGCATAGGGCACTTCCACTCATGGGGGTATAAATTGGGAAAATGAAAAATCAGCAAGACACAAGCACCCCAAAGTTTAGGGCTGCTCTGTTGACAAGGACCTCCACTTCATTCCACCTTCAATATCCCAGGAAAGAGAAAAATGGATAAAGAAGTTGTGGTCCTTATGTACAATGGAATATCACTCAGCCATGAAATCAATGTCATAAGGCTAGTAGCAGCATGATGAGTGGATTTAGGTACGACGATTCTAAGTGAAATAAGTCACACAGAAAAGGACACTTCTCATAAGGTATCACTTATAGAGGGAATGTAAAAACCGTTACACTTGAACTGAATTACAAAACAGAACAGAGTCACACATGCAGAAAACACACTATGGCGGCTTAACGGGAAAGGTGAGGTGGGGAGATAAATAAAACAAGGGTTTCAAATTAGCTCAGATACCGTTCCATAAACCCAATATGTAATAGACAAGACCTACTCCTTGCTCAGAGAACTGGACTCAACACACCCTATTCACCGCACAAGAATATATCTGACTAGTAATAATCTTAAAACCTATGTATTGATATCTCACTGTTAGTGTGTCAAGTGGGTGTAAAGCGACATAAACACAGCAGTGAAAAGCAGCTAAACCCCATTATAAAAATAAATTACTTTTACAAACCCATGAAACAAAGACAGTAAAAGAGAGAGAAATTCTTACACAATGCGTTCAGGGGCTGTGATGCAACCTGGATTGACCATATCTAGACCCACAGCTGGATGAGACATAAGGGTGGACACAATTGGGGCTGAGAGGTTTGGTGAGGTTGGGTGAGCAAACGCAGACCCTTTAAAGTAATACTGCGTGGTACCCATTGCATGGGACCCAAATCTCCAGGTTCAAGGGCATCTTCCTACATCGAAAACATGCATGAGAAAACAAAAAGATGGTACACCATGTGATGGGGAAAAGTTTCTAAAACGCACCTCATTTCTCTTCTCCTTGTGCCCGGGTTCACCATTCCAGCCGCTTTACTAATAATCTCCCTACTTGGAGCATCAGCACCTTTAACCTCCTGTTCCATACAGGTTGCAATTTGTCCTGAGGATGAACGGGTAGACGGGGAACCAGTGAGAGACTAGCTCTTGGTGTTGGGACAGGCACAGGTCACTCTATTTTCCCACCAGGAAGAAGAATTAACCACAGGCTCATCCTCCCCCCCGGAACCAGAACAGGGCCTGAAGGCATCCTGCGCTTTTGCGGCCAGCTCCCAAAAAAGCGAGTTGTAAAATGGAGCTTCAGGGCACGGCAATTCACAAACCTGCAGAGTTATAAATGATAACTCTCGTCCACAAATATATTGAGGGAAGGCAAAGAAGAGGATTTGAAATCTAGGCAGAATTGCAGGAAACAGATTTCAGGAGGTAGATTCGAATCGCCTTTAAAGCACATGAAAAGCGGCAAAACGTTGACAATGATGCCCTTGGCCAAAAAGGGCGTATGCGTTTTTTCCTGAATATATTCAGGAAAAAACGCATACGCCCTTTTTGGCCAACCAAGCAACCTGGAAAGGCAAATCAGCGCTACAAAGAAGACTCGCTACCCATCGGTCAAAAGGGCCATGCTGAAAAAAGTCTCAAAACCAGAAATGCAGGACAGGCCATGGAGAAATGGGAGCCTTGCTACACTGATGGGCGGGATGTAAATTGCCAACAGCCACTCTGGAGAAGTGTACGGTGTGTCCTGAAACATCTAAAAAACACAGCTTAGAGAGCATAGGGCACTTCCACTCATGGGGGTATAAATTGGGAAAATGAAAAATCAGCAAGACACAAGCACCCCAAAGTTTAGGGCTGCTCTGTTGACAAGGACCTCCACTTCATTCCACCTTCAATATCCCAGGAAAGAGAAAAATGGATAAAGAAGTTGTGGTCCTTATGTACAATGGAATATCACTCAGCCATGAAATCAATGTCATAAGGCTAGTAGCAGCATGATGAGTGGATTTAGGTACGGCGATTCTAAGTGAAATAAGTCACACAGAAAAGGACACTTCTCATAAGGTATCACTTATAGAGGGAATGTAAAAACCGTTACACTTGAACTGAATTACAAAACAGAACAGAGTCACACATGCAGAAAACACACTATGGCTGCTTAACGGGAAAGGTGAGGTGGGGTGATACATAAAACAAGGGTTTCAAATTAGCTCAGATACCGTTCCATAAACCCAATATGTAATACACAAGACCTACTCCTTGCTCAGAGAACTGGACTCAACACGCCCTATTCACCGCACAAGAATATATCTGACTAGTAATAATCTTAAAACCTATGTATTGATATCTCTCTCTTAGTGTGTCAAGTGGGTGTAAAGCGGCATAAACACAGCAGTGAAAAGCAGCTAAACCCCATTATAAAAATAAATTACTTTTACAAACCCATGAAACAAAGACAGTAAAAGAGAGAGAAATTCTTACACAATGCGTTCAGGGGCTGTGATGCAACCTGGATTGACCATATCTAGACCCACAGCTGGATGAGACATAAGGGTGGACACTCTTGGGGCTGAGAGGTTTGGTGAGGTTGGGTGAGCAAACGCAGACCCTTTAAAGTAATACTGCGTGGTACCCATCGCATGGGTCGCAAATCTCCAGGTTCAAGGGCATCTTCCTACATCGAAAACATGCATGAGAAAACAAAAAGATGGTACACCATGTGATGGGGAAAGGTTTCTAAAACACACCTCATTTCTCTTCTCCTTGTGCCCGGGTTCGCCATTCCAGCCGCTTTACTAATAATCTCCCTACTTGGAGCATCAGCACCTTTAACCTCCTGTTCCGTACAGGTTGCAATTTGTCCTGAGGATGAACGGGTAGACGGGGAACCAGTGAGAGACTAGCTCTTGGTGTTGGGACAGGCACAGGTCACTCTATTTTCCCATCAGGAAGAAGAATTAACCACAGGCTCATCCTCCCCCCCGGAACCAGAACAGGGCCTGAAGCCATCCTGCGCTTTTGCGGCCAGCTCCCAAAAAAGCGAGTTGTAAAATGGAGCTTCAGGGCACTGCAATTCACAAACCTGCAGAGTTATAAATGATAACTCTCGTCCACAAATATATTGAGGGAAGGCAAAGAAGAGGATTTGAAATCAAGGCAGAATTGCAGGAAACAGATTTCAGGAGGTAGATTCGAATCGCCTTTAAAGCACATGAAAAGCGGCAAAACGTTGACAATGATGCCCTTGGCCAAAAAGGGCGTATGCGTTTTTTCCTGAATATATTCAGGAAAAAACGCATACGCCCTTTTTGGCCAACCAAGCAACCTGGAAAGGCAAATCAGGGCTACAAAGAAGACTCGCTACCCATCGGTCAAAAGGGCCATGCTGAAAAAAGTCTCAAAACCAGAAATGCAGGACAGGCCATGGAGAAATGGGAGCCTTGCTACACTGATGGGCGGGATGTAAATTGCCAACAGCCACTCTGGAGAAGTGTACGGTGTGTCCTGAAACATCTAAAAAACACAGCTTAGAGAGCATAGGGCACTTCCACTCATGGGGGTATAAATTGGGAAAATGAAAAATCAGCAAGACACAAGCACCCCAAAGTTTAGGGCTGCTCTGTTGACAAGGACCTCCACTTCATTCCACCTTCAATATCCCAGGAAAGAGAAAAATGGATAAAGAAGTTGTGGTCCTTATGTACAATGGAGTATCACTCAGCCATGAAATCAATGTCATAAGGCTAGTAGCAGCATGATGAGTGGATTTAGGTACGGCGATTCTAAGTGAAATAAGTCACACAGAAAAGGACACTTCTCATAAGGTATCACTTATAGAGGGAATGTAAAAACCGTTACACTTGAACTGAATTACAAAACAGAACAGAGTCACACATGCAGAAAACACACTATGGCTGCTTAACGGGAAAGGTGAGGTGGGGTGATACATAAAACAAGGGTTTCAAATTAGCTCAGATACCGTTCCCTAAACCCAATATGTAATAGACAAGACCTACTCCTTGCTCAGAGAACTGGACTCAACACGCCCTATTCACCGCACAAGAATATATCTGACTAGTAATAATCTTAAAACCTATGTATTGATATCTCTCTCTTAGTGTGTCAAGTGGGTGTAAAGCGGCATAAACACAGCAGTGAAAAGCAGCTAAACCCCATTATAAAAATAAATTACTTTTACAAACCCATGAAACAAAGACAGTAAAAGAGAGAGAAATTCTTACACAATGCGTTCAGGGGCTGTGATGCAACCTGGATTGACCATATCTAGACCCACAGCTGGATGAGACATAAGGGTGGACACTCTTGGGGCTGAGAGGTTTGGTGAGGTTGGGTGAGCAAACGCAGACCCTTTAAAGTAATACTGCGTGGTACCCATCGCATGGGTCGCAAATCTCCAGGTTCAAGGGCATCTTCCTACATCGAAAACATGCATGAGAAAACAAAAAGATGGTACACCATGTGATGGGGAAAGGTTTCTAAAACACACCTCATTTCTCTTCTCCTTGTGCCCGGGTTCGCCATTCCAGCCGCTTTACTAATAATCTCCCTACTTGGAGCATCAGCACCTTTAACCTCCTGTTCCGTACAGGTTGCAATTTGTCCTGAGGATGAACGGGTAGACGGGGAACCAGTGAGAGACTAGCTCTTGGTGTTGGGACAGGCACAGGTCACTCTATTTTCCCATCAGGAAGAAGAATTAACCACAGGCTCATCCTCCCCCCCGGAACCAGAACAGGGCCTGAAGCCATCCTGCGCTTTTGCGGCCAGCTCCCAAAAAAGCGAGTTGTAAAATGGAGCTTCAGGGCACTGCAATTCACAAACCTGCAGAGTTATAAATGATAACTCTCGTCCACAAATATATTGAGGGAAGGCAAAGAAGAGGATTTGAAATCAAGGCAGAATTGCAGGAAACAGATTTCAGGAGGTAGATTCGAATCGCCTTTAAAGCACATGAAAAGCGGCAAAACGTTGACAATGATGCCCTTGGCCAAAAAGGGCGTATGCGTTTTTTCCTGAATATATTCAGGAAAAAACGCATACGCCCTTTTTGGCCAACCAAGCAACCTGGAAAGGCAAATCAGGGCTACAAAGAAGACTCGCTACCCATCGGTCAAAAGGGCCATGCTGAAAAAAGTCTCAAAACCAGAAATGCAGGACAGGCCATGGAGAAATGGGAGCCTTGCTACACTGATGGGCGGGATGTAAATTGCCAACAGCCACTCTGGAGAAGTGTACGGTGTGTCCTGAAACATCTAAAAAACACAGCTTAGAGAGCATAGGGCACTTCCACTCATGGGGGTATAAATTGGGAAAATGAAAAATCAGCAAGACACAAGCACCCCAAAGTTTAGGGCTGCTCTGTTGACAAGGACCTCCACTTCATTCCACCTTCAATATCCCAGGAAAGAGAAAAATGGATAAAGAAGTTGTGGTCCTTATGTACAATGGAGTATCACTCAGCCATGAAATCAATGTCATAAGGCTAGTAGCAGCATGATGAGTGGATTTAGGTACGGCGATTCTAAGTGAAATAAGTCACACAGAAAAGGACACTTCTCATAAGGTATCACTTATAGAGGGAATGTAAAAACCGTTACACTTGAACTGAATTACAAAACAGAACAGAGTCACACATGCAGAAAACACACTATGGCTGCTTAACGGGAAAGGTGAGGTGGGGTGATACATAAAACAAGGGTTTCAAATTAGCTCAGATACCGTTCCCTAAACCCAATATGTAATAGACAAGACCTACTCCTTGCTCAGAGAACTGGACTCAACACGCCCTATTCACCGCACAAGAATATATCTGACTAGTAATAATCTTAAAACCTATGTATTGATATCTCTCTCTTAGTGTGTCAAGTGGGTGTAAAGCGGCATAAACACAGCAGTGAAAAGCAGCTAAACCCCATTATAAAAATAAATTACTTTTACAAACCCATGAAACAAAGACAGTGAAAGAGAGCGAAATTCTTACACAATGCGTTCAGGGGCTGTGATGCAACCTGGATTGACCATATCTAGACCCACAGCTGGATGAGACATAAGGGTGGACACTCTTGGGGCTGAGAGGTTTGGTGAGGTTGGGTGAGCAAACGCAGACCCTTTAAAGTAATACTGCGTGGTACCCATCGCATGGGTCGCAAATCTCCAGGTTCAAGGGCATCTTCCTACATCGAAAACATGCATGAGAAAACAAAAAGATGGTACACCATGTGATGGGGAAAGGTTTCTAAAACACACCTCATTTCTCTTCTCCTTGTGCCCGGGTTCGCCATTCCAGCCGCTTTACTAATAATCTCCCTACTTGGAGCATCAGCACCTTTAACCTCCTGTTCCGTACAGGTTGCAATTTGTCCTGAGGATGAACGGGTAGACGGGGAACCAGTGAGAGACTAGCTCTTGGTGTTGGGACAGGCACAGGTCACTCTATTTTCCCATCAGGAAGAAGAATTAACCACAGGCTCATCCTCCCCCCCGGAACCAGAACAGGGCCTGAAGCCATCCTGCGCTTTTGCGGCCAGCTCCCAAAAAAGCGAGTTGTAAAATGGAGCTTCAGGGCACTGCAATTCACAAACCTGCAGAGTTATAAATGATAACTCTCGTCCACAAATATATTGAGGGAAGGCAAAGAAGAGGATTTGAAATCAAGGCAGAATTGCAGGAAACAGATTTCAGGAGGTAGATTCGAATCGCCTTGAAAGCACATGAAAAGCGGCAAAACGTTGACAATGATGCCCTTGGCCAAAAAGGGCGTATGCGTTTTTTCCTGAATATATTCAGGAAAAAACGCATACGCCCTTTTTGGCCAACCAAGCAACCTGGAAAGGCAAATCAGCGCTACAAAGAAGACTCGCTACCCATCGGTCAAAAGGGCCATGCTGAAAAAAGTCTCAAAACCAGAAATGCAGGACAGGCCATGGAGAAATGGGAGCCTTGCTACACTGATGGGCGGGATGTAAATTGCCAACAGCCACTCTGGAGAAGTGTACGGTGTGTCCTGAAACATCTAAAAAACACAGCTTAGAGAGCATAGGGCACTTCCACTCATGGGGGTATAAATTGGGAAAATGAAAAATCAGCAAGACACAAGCACCCCAAAGTTTAGGGCTGCTCTGTTGACAAGGACCTCCACTTCATTCCACCTTCAATATCCCAGGAAAGAGAAAAATGGATAAAGAAGTTGTGGTCCTTCTGTACAATGGAGTATCACTCAGCCATGAAATCAATGTCATAAGGCTAGTAGCAGCATGATGAGTGGATTTAGGTACGGCGATTCTAAGTGAAATAAGTCACACAGAAAAGGACACTTCTCATAAGGTATCACTTATAGAGGGAATGTAAAAACCGTTACACTTGAACTGAATTACAAAACAGAACAGAGTCACACATGCAGAAAACACACTATGGCTGCTTAACGGGAAAGGTGAGGTGGGGTGATACATAAAACAAGGGTTTCAAATTAGCTCAGATACCGTTCCATAAACCCAATATGTAATAGACAAGACCTACTCCTTGCTCAGAGAACTGGACTCAACACGCCCTATTCACCGCACAAGAATATATCTGACTAGTAATAATCTTAAAACCTATGTATTGATATCTCTCTCTTAGTGTGTCAAGTGGGTGTAAAGCGGCATAAACACAGCAGTGAAAAGCAGCTAAACCCCATTATAAAAATAAATTACTTTTACAAACCCATGAAACAAAGACAGTAAAAGAGAGAGAAATTCTTACACAATGCGTTCAGGGGCTGTGATGCAACCTGGATTGACCATATCTAGACCCACAGCTGGATGAGACATAAGGGTGGACACTCTTGGGGCTGAGAGGTTTGGTGAGGTTGGGTGAGCAAACGCAGACCCTTTAAAGTAATACTGCGTGGTACCCATCGCATGGGTCGCAAATCTCCAGGTTCAAGGGCATCTTCCTACATCGAAAACATGCATGAGAAAACAAAACGATGGTACACCATGTGATGGGGAAAGGTTTCTAAAACGCACCTCATTTCTCTTCTCCTTGTGCCCGGGTTCGCCATTCCAGCCGCTTTACTAACAATCTCCCTACTTGGAGCATCAGCACCTTTAACCTCCTGTTCCGTACAGGTTGCAATTTGTCCTGAGGATGAACGGGTAGACGGGGAACCAGTGAGAGACTAGCTCTTGGTGTTGGGACAGGCACAGGTCACTCTATTTTCCCATCAGGAAGAAGAATTAACCACAGGCTCATCCTCCCCCCCGGAACCAGAACAGGGCCTGAAGCCATCCTGCGCTTTTGCGGCCAGCTCCCAAAAAAGCGAGTTGTAAAATGGAGCTTCAGGGCACTGCAATTCACAAACCTGCAGAGTTATAAATGATAACTCTCGTCCACAAATATATTGAGGGAAGGCAAAGAAGAGGATTTGAAATCAAGGCAGAATTGCAGGAATCAGATTTCAGGAGGTAGATTCGAATCGCCTTGAAAGCACATGAAAAGCGGCAAAACGTTGACAATGATGCCCTTGGCCAAAAAGGGCGTATGCGTTTTTTCCTGAATATATTCAGGAAAAAACGCATACGCCCTTTTTGGCCAACCAAGCAACCTGGAAAGGCAAATCAGCGCTACAAAGAAGACTCGCTACCCATCGGTCAAAAGGGCCATGCTGAAAAAAGTCTCAAAACCAGAAATGCAGGACAGGCCATGGAGAAATGGGAGCCTTGCTACACTGATGGGCGGGATGTAAATTGCCAACAGCCACTCTGGAGAAGTGTACGGTGTGTCCTGAAACATCTAAAAAACACAGCTTAGAGAGCATAGGGCACTTCCACTCATGGGGGTATAAATTGGGAAAATGAAAAATCAGCAAGACACAAGCACCCCAAAGTTTAGGGCTGCTCTGTTGACAAGGACCTCCACTTCATTCCACCTTCAATATCCCAGGAAAGAGAAAAATGGATAAAGAAGTTGTGGTCCTTATGTACAATGGAATATCACTCAGCCATGAAATCAATGTCATAAGGCTAGTAGCAGCATGATGAGTGGATTTAGGTACGGCGATTCTAAGTGAAATAAGTCACACAGAAAAGGACACTTCTCATAAGGTATCACTTATAGAGGGAATGTAAAAACCGTTACACTTGAACTGAATTACAAAACAGAACAGAGTCACACATGCAGAAAACACACTATGGCTGCTTAACGGGAAAGGTGAGGTGGGGTGATACATAAAACAAGGGTTTCAAATTAGCTCAGATACCGTTCCATAAACCCAATATGTAATAGACAAGACCTACTCCTTGCTCAGAGAACTGGACTCAACACGCCCTATTCACCGCACAAGAATATATCTGACTAGTAATAATCTTAAAACCTATGTATTGATATCTCTCTCTTAGTGTGTCAAGTGGGTGTAAAGCGGCATAAACACAGCAGTGAAAAGCAGCTAAACCCCATTATAAAAATAAATTACTTTTACAAACCCATGAAACAAAGACAGTAAAAGAGAGAGAAATTCTTACACAATGCGTTCAGGGGCTGTGATGCAACCTGGATTGACCATATCTAGACCCACAGCTGGATGAGACATAAGGGTGGACACTCTTGGGGCTGAGAGGTTTGGTGAGGTTGGGTGAGCAAACGCAGACCCTTTAAAGTAATACTGCGTGGTACCCATCGCATGGGTCGCAAATCTCCAGGTTCAAGGGCATCTTCCTACATCGAAAACATGCATGAGAAAACAAAAAGATGGTACACCATGTGATGGGGAAAGGTTTCTAAAACACACCTCATTTCTCTTCTCCTTGTGCCCGGGTTCGCCATTCCAGCCGCTTTACTAATAATCTCCCTACTTGGAGCATCAGCACCTTTAACCTCCTGTTCCGTACAGGTTGCAATTTGTCCTGAGGATGAACGGGTAGACGGGGAACCAGTGAGAGACTAGCTCTTGGTGTTGGGACAGGCACAGGTCACTCTATTTTCCCATCAGGAAGAAGAATTAACCACAGGCTCATCCTCCCCCCCGGAACCAGAACAGGGCCTGAAGCCATCCTGCGCTTTTGCGGCCAGCTCCCAAAAAAGCGAGTTGTAAAATGGAGCTTCAGGGCACTGCAATTCACAAACCTGCAGAGTTATAAATGATAACTCTCGTCCACAAATATATTGAGGGAAGGCAAAGAAGAGGATTTGAAATCAAGGCAGAATTGCAGGAAACAGATTTCAGGAGGTAGATTCGAATCGCCTTTAAAGCACATGAAAAGCAGCAAAACGTTGACAATGATGCCCTTGGCCAAAAAGGGCGTATGCGTTTTTTCCTGAATATATTCAGAAAAAAACGCATACGCCCTTTTTGGCCAACCAAGCAACCTGGAAAGGCAAATCAGCGCTACAAAGAAGACTCGCTACCCATCGGTCAAAAGGGCCATGCTGAAAAACGTCTCAAAACCAGAAATGCAGGACAGGCCATGGAGAAATGGGAGCCTTGCTACACTGATGGGCGGGATGTAAATTGCCAACAGCCCCTCTGGAGAAGTGTACGGTGTGTCCTGAAACATCTAAAAAACACAGCGTAGAGAGCATAGGGCACTTCCACTCATGGGGGTATAAATTGGGAAAATGAAAAATCAGCAAGACACAAGCACCCCAAAGTTTAGGGCTGCTCTGTTGAGAAGGACCTCCACTTCATTCCACCTTCAATATCCCAGGAAAGAGAAAAATGGATAAAGAAGTTGTGGTCCTTATGTACAATGGAATATCACTCAGCCATGAAATCAATGTCATAAGGCTAGTAGCAGCATGATGAGTGGATTTAGGTACGGCGATTCTAAGTGAAATAAGTCACACAGAAAAGGACACTTCTCATAAGGTATCACTTATAGAGGGAATGTAAAAACCGTTACACTTGAACTGAATTACAAAACAGAACAGAGTCACACATGCAGAAAACACACTATGGCTGCTTAACGGGAAAGGTGAGGTGGGGTGATACATAAAACAAGGGTTTCAAATTAGCTCAGATACCGTTCCATAAACCCAATATGTAATAGACAAGACCTACTCCTTGCTCAGAGAACTGGACTCAACACGCCCTATTCACCGCACAAGAATATATCTGACTAGTAATAATCTTAAAACCTATGTATTGATATCTCTCTGTTAGTGTGTCAAGTGGGTGTAAAGCGGCATAAACACAGCAGTGAAAAGCAGGTAAACCCCATTATAAAAATAAATTACTTCGAAAAATCCATGAAACAAAGACAGTGAAAGAGAGCGAAATTCTTACACAATGCGTTCAGGGGCTGTGATGCAACCTGGATTGACCATATCTAGACCCACAGCTGGATGAGACATAAGGGTGGACACTCTTGGGGCTGAGAGGTTTGGTGAGGTTGGGTGAGCAAACGCAGACCCTTTAAAGTAATACTGCGTGGTACCCATCGCATGGGTCGCAAATCTCCAGGTTCAAGGGCATCTTCCTACATCGAAAACATGCATGAGAAAACAAAACGATGGTACACCATGTGATGGGGAAAGGTTTCTAAAACGCACCTCATTTCTCTTCTCCTTGTGCCCGGGTTCGCCATTCCAGCCGCTTTACTAACAATCTCCCTACTTGGAGCATCAGCACCTTTAACCTCCTGTTCCGTACAGGTTGCAATTTGTCCTGAGGATGAACGGGTAGACGGGGAACCAGTGAGAGACTAGCTCTTGGTGTTGGGACAGGCACAGGTCACTCTATTTTCCCATCAGGAAGAAGAATTAACCACAGGCTCATCCTCCCCCCCGGAACCAGAACAGGGCCTGAAGCCATCCTGCGCTTTTGCGGCCAGCTCCCAAAAAAGCGAGTTGTAAAATGGAGCTTCAGGGCACTGCAATTCACAAACCTGCAGAGTTATAAATGATAACTCTCGTCCACAAATATATTGAGGGAAGGCAAAGAAGAGGATTTGAAATCAAGGCAGAATTGCAGGAAACAGATTTCAGGAGGTAGATTCGAATCGCCTTTAAAGCACATGAAAAGCGGCAAAACGTTGACAATGATGCCCTTGGCCAAAAAGGGCGTATGCGTTTTTTCCTGAATATATTCAGGAAAAAACGCATACGCCCTTTTTGGCCAACCAAGCAACCTGGAAAGGCAAATCAGCGCTACAAAGAAGACTTGCTACCCATCGGTCAAAAGGGCCATGCTGAAAAAAGTCTCAAAACCAGAAATGCAGGACAGGCCATGGAGAAATGGGAGCCTTGCTACACTGATGGGCGGGATGTAAATTGCCAACAGCCACTCTGGAGAAGTGTACGGTGTGTCCTGAAACATCTAAAAAACACAGCTTAGAGAGCATAGGGCACTTCCACTCATGGGGGTATAAATTGGGAAAATGAAAAATCAGCAAGACACAAGCACCCCAAAGTTTAGGGCTGCTCTGTTGACAAGGACCTCCACTTCATTCCACCTTCAATATCCCAGGAAAGAGAAAAATGGATAAAGAAGTTGTGGTCCTTATGTACAATGGAATATCACTCAGCCATGAAATCAATGTCATAAGGCTAGTAGCAGCATGATGAGTGGATTTAGGTACGGCGATTCTAAGTGAAATAAGTCACACAGAAAAGGACACTTCTCATAAGGTATCACTTATAGAGGGAATGTAAAAACCGTTACACTTGAACTGAATTACAAAACAGAACAGAGTCACACATGCAGAAAACACACTATGGCTGCTTAACGGGAAAGGTGAGGTGGGGTGATACATAAAACAAGGGTTTCAAATTAGCTCAGATACCGTTCCATAAACCCAATATGTAATAGACAAGACCTACTCCTTGCTCAGAGAACTGGACTCAACACGCCCTATTCACCGCACAAGAATATATCTGACTAGTAATAATCTTAAAACCTATGTATTGATATCTCTCTCTTAGTGTGTCAAGTGGGTGTAAAGCGGCATAAACACAGCAGTGAAAAGCAGCTAAACCCCATTATAAAAATAAATTACTTTTACAAACCCATGAAACAAAGACAGTAAAAGAGAGAGAAATTCTTACACAATGCGTTCAGGGGCTGTGATGCAACCTGGATTGACCATATCTAGACCCACAGCTGGATGAGACATAAGGGTGGACACTCTTGGGGCTGAGAGGTTTGGTGAGGTTGGGTGAGCAAACGCAGACCCTTTAAAGTAATACTGCGTGGTACCCATCGCATGGGTCGCAAATCTCCAGGTTCAAGGGCATCTTCCTACATCGAAAACATGCATGAGAAAACAAAAAGATGGTACACCATGTGATGGGGAAAGGTTTCTAAAACGCACCTCATTTCTCTTCTCCTTGTGCCCGGGTTCGCCATTCCAGCCGCTTTACTAATAATCTCCCTACTTGGAGCATCAGCACCTTTAACCTCCTGTTCCATACAGGTTGCAATTTGTCCTGAGAATGAACGGGTAGACGGGGAACCAGTGAGAGACTAGCTCTTGGTGTTGGGACAGGCACAGGTCACTCTATTTTCCCATCAGGAAGAATTAACCACAGGCTCATCCTCCCCCCCGGAACCAGAACAGGGCCTGAAGCCATCCTGCGCTTTTGCGGCCAGCTCCCAAAAAAGCGAGTTGTAAAATGGAGCTTCAGGGCACTGCAATTCACAAACCTGCAGAGTTATAAATGATAACTCTCGTCCACAAATATATTGAGGGAAGGCAAAGAAGAGGATTTGAAATCAAGGCAGAATTGCAGGAAACAGATTTCAGGAGGTAGATTCGAATCGCCTTTAAAGCACATGAAAAGCGGCAAAACGTTGACAATGATGCCCTTGGCCAAAAAGGGCGTATGCGTTTTTTCCTGAATATATTCAGGAAAAAACGCATACGCCCTTTTTGGCCAACCAAGCAACCTGGAAAGGCAAATCAGCGCTACAAAGAAGACTCGCTACCCATCGGTCAAAAGGGCCATGCTGAAAAAAGTCTCAAAACCAGAAATGCAGGACAGGCCATGGAGAAATGGGAGCCTTGCTACACTGATGGGCGGGATGTAAATTGCCAACAGCCACTCTGGAGAAGTGTACGGTGTGTCCTGAAACATCTAAAAAACACAGCTTAGAGAGCATAGGGCACTTCCACTCATGGGGGTATAAATTGGGAAAATGAAAAATCAGCAAGACACAAGCACCCCAAAGTTTAGGGCTGCTCTGTTGACAAGGACCTCCACTTCATTCCACCTTCAATATCCCAGGAAAGAGAAAAATGGATAAAGAAGTTGTGGTCCTTATGTACAATGGAATATCACTCAGCCATGAAATCAATGTCATAAGGCTAGTAGCAGCATGATGAGTGGATTTAGGTACGGCGATTCTAAGTGAAATAAGTCACACAGAAAAGGACACTTCTCATAAGGTATCACTTATAGAGGGAATGTAAAAACCGTTACACTTGAACTGAATTACAAAACAGAACAGAGTCACACATGCAGAAAACACACTATGGCTGCTTAACGGGAAAGGTGAGGTGGGGTGATACATAAAACAAGGGTTTCAAATTAGCTCAGATACCGTTCCATAAACCCAATATGTAATAGACAAGACCTACTCCTTGCTCAGAGAACTGGACTCAACACGCCCTATTCACCGCACAAGAATATATCTGACTAGTAATAATCTTAAAACCTATGTATTGATATCTCTCTCTTAGTGTGTCAAGTGGGTGTAAAGCGGCATAAACACAGCAGTGAAAAGCAGCTAAACCCCATTATAAAAATAAATTACTTTTACAAACCCATGAAACAAAGACAGTAAAAGAGAGAGAAATTCTTACACAATGCGTTCAGGGGCTGTGATGCAACCTGGATTGACCATATCTAGACCCACAGCTGGATGAGACATAAGGGTGGACACTCTTGGGGCTGAGAGGTTTGGTGAGGTTGGGTGAGCAAACGCAGACCCTTTAAAGTAATACTGCGTGGTACCCATCGCATGGGTCGCAAATCTCCAGGTTCAAGGGCATCTTCCTACATCGAAAACATGCATGAGAAAACAAAAAGATGGTACACCATGTGATGGGGAAAGGTTTCTAAAACACACCTCATTTCTCTTCTCCTTGTGCCCGGGTTCGCCATTCCAGCCGCTTTACTAATAATCTCCCTACTTGGAGCATCAGCACCTTTAACCTCCTGTTCCGTACAGGTTGCAATTTGTCCTGAGGATGAACGGGTAGACGGGGAACCAGTGAGAGACTAGCTCTTGGTGTTGGGACAGGCACAGGTCACTCTATTTTCCCATCAGGAAGAAGAATTAACCACAGGCTCATCCTCCCCCCCGGAACCAGAACAGGGCCTGAAGCCATCCTGCGCTTTTGCGGCCAGCTCCCAAAAAAGCGAGTTGTAAAATGGAGCTTCAGGGCACGGCAATTCACAAACCTGCAGAGTTATAAATGATAACTCTCGTCCACAAATATATTGAGGGAAGGCAAAGAAGAGGATTTGAAATCAAGGCAGAATTGCAGGAAACAGATTTCAGGAGGTAGATTCGAATCGCCTTTAAAGCACATGAAAAGCAGCAAAACGTTGACAATGATGCCCTTGGCCAAAAAGGGCGTATGCGTTTTTTCCTGAATATATTCAGGAAAAAACGCATACGCCCTTTTTGGCCAACCAAGCAACCTGGAAAGGCAAATCAGCGCTACAAAGAAGACTCGCTACCCATCGGTCAAAAGGGCCATGCTGAAAAAAGTCTCAAAACCAGAAATGCAGGACAGGCCATGGAGAAATGGGAGCCTTGCTACACTGATGGGCGGGATGTAAATTGCCAACAGCCACTCTGGAGAAGTGTACGGTGTGTCCTGAAACATCTAAAAAACACAGCTTAGAGAGCATAGGGCACTTCCACTCATGGGGGTATAAATTGGGAAAATGAAAAATCAGCAAGACACAAGCACCCCAAAGTTTAGGGCTGCTCTGTTGACAAGGACCTCCACTTCATTCCACCTTCAATATCCCAGGAAAGAGAAAAATGGATAAAGAAGTTGTGGTCCTTATGTACAATGGAATATCACTCAGCCATGAAATCAATGTCATAAGGCTAGTAGCAGCATGATGAGTGGATTTAGGTACGACGATTCTAAGTGAAATAAGTCACACAGAAAAGGACACTTCTCATAAGGTATCACTTATAGAGGGAATGTAAAAACCGTTACACTTGAACTGAATTACAAAACAGAACAGAGTCACACATGCAGAAATCACACTATGGCTGCTTAACGGGAAAGGTGAGGTGGGGTGATACATAAAACAAGGGTTTCAAATTAGCTCAGATACCGTTCCATAAACCCAATATGTAATAGACAAGACCTACTCCTTGCTCAGAGAACTGGACTCAACACGCCCTATTCACCGCACAAGAATATATCTGACTAGTAATAATCTTAAAACCTATGTATTGATATCTCTCTGTTAGTGTGTCAAGTGGGTGTAAAGCGGCATAAACACAGCAGTGAAAAGCAGCTAAACCCCATTATAAAAATAAATTACTTCGAAAAATCCATGAAACAAAGACAGTGAAAGAGAGCGAAATTCTTACACAATGCGTTCAGGGGCTGTGATGCAACCTGGATTGACCATATCTAGACCCACAGCTGGATGAGACATAAGGGTGGACACTCTTGGGGCTGAGAGGTTTGGTGAGGTTGGGTGAGCAAACGCAGACCCTTTAAAGTAATACTGCGTGGTACCCATCGCATGGGTCGCAAATCTCCAGGTTCAAGGGCATCTTCCTACATCGAAAACATGCATGAGAAAACAAAAAGATGGTACACCATGTGATGGGGAAAGGTTTCTAAAACGCACCTCATTTCTCTTCTCCTTGTGCCCGGGTTCGCCATTCCAGCCGCTTTACTAAAAATCTCCCTACTTGGAGCATCAGCACCTTTAACCTCCTGTTCCGTACAGGTTGCAATTTGTCCTGAGGATGAACGGGTAGACGGGGAACCAGTGAGAGACTAGCTCTTGGTGTTGGGACAGGCACAGGTCACTCTATTTTCCCATCAGGAAGAAGAATTAACCACAGGCTCATCCTCCCCCCCGGAACCAGAACAGGGCCTGAAGCCATCCTGCGCTTTTGCGGCCAGCTCCCAAAAAAGCGAGTTGTAAAATGGAGCTTCAGGGCACTGCAATTCACAAACCTGCAGAGTTATAAATGATAACTCTCGTCCACAAATATATTGAGGGAAGGCAAAGAAGAGGATTTGAAATCAAGGCAGAATTGCAGGAAACAGATTTCAGGAGGTAGATTCGAATCGCCTTTAAAGCACATGAAAAGCGGCAAAACGTTGACAATGATGCCCTTGGCCAAAAAGGGCGTATGCGTTTTTTCCTGAATATATTCAGGAAAAAACGCATACGCCCTTTTTGGCCAACCAAGCAACCTGGAAAGGCAAATCAGCGCTACAAAGAAGACTTGCTACCCATCGGTCAAAAGGGCCATGCTGAAAAAAGTCTCAAAACCAGAAATGCAGGACAGGCCATGGAGAAATGGGAGCCTTGCTACACTGATGGGCGGGATGTAAATTGCCAACAGCCACTCTGGAGAAGTGTACGGTGTGTCCTGAAACATCTAAAAAACACAGCTTAGAGAGCATAGGGCACTTCCACTCATGGGGGTATAAATTGGGAAAATGAAAAATCAGCAAGACACAAGCACCCCAAAGTTTAGGGCTGCTCTGTTGACAAGGACCTCCACTTCATTCCACCTTCAATATCCCAGGAAAGAGAAAAATGGATAAAGAAGTTGTGGTCCTTATGTACAATGGAATATCACTCAGCCATGAAATCAATGTCATAAGGCTAGTAGCAGCATGATGAGTGGATTTAGGTACGGCGATTCTAAGTGAAATAAGTCACACAGAAAAGGACACTTCTCATAAGGTATCACTTATAGAGGGAATGTAAAAACCGTTACACTTGAACTGAATTACAAAACAGAACAGAGTCACACATGCAGAAAACACACTATGGCTGCTTAACGGGAAAGGTGAGGTGGGGTGATACATAAAACAAGGGTTTCAAATTAGCTCAGATACCGTTCCATAAACCCAATATGTAATAGACAAGACCTACTCCTTGCTCAGAGAACTGGACTCAACACGCCCTATTCACCGCACAAGAATATATCTGACTAGTAATAATCTTAAAACCTATGTATTGATATCTCTCTCTTAGTGTGTCAAGTGGGTGTAAAGCGGCATAAACACAGCAGTGAAAAGCAGCTAAACCCCATTATAAAAATAAATTACTTTTACAAACCCATGAAACAAAGACAGTAAAAGAGAGAGAAATTCTTACACAATGCGTTCAGGGGCTGTGATGCAACCTGGATTGACCATATCTAGACCCACAGCTGGATGAGACATAAGGGTGGACACTCTTGGGGCTGAGAGGTTTGGTGAGGTTGGGTGAGCAAACGCAGACCCTTTAAAGTAATACTGCGTGGTACCCATCGCATGGGTCGCAAATCTCCAGGTTCAAGGGCATCTTCCTACATCGAAAACATGCATGAGAAAACAAAAAGATGGTACACCATGTGATGGGGAAAGGTTTCTAAAACGCACCTCATTTCTCTTCTCCTTGTGCCCGGGTTCGCCATTCCAGCCGCTTTACTAATAATCTCCCTACTTGGAGCATCAGCACCTTTAACCTCCTGTTCCATACAGGTTGCAATTTGTCCTGAGAATGAACGGGTAGACGGGGAACCAGTGAGAGACTAGCTCTTGGTGTTGGGACAGGCACAGGTCACTCTATTTTCCCATCAGGAAGAATTAACCACAGGCTCATCCTCCCCCCCGGAACCAGAACAGGGCCTGAAGCCATCCTGCGCTTTTGCGGCCAGCTCCCAAAAAAGCGAGTTGTAAAATGGAGCTTCAGGGCACTGCAATTCACAAAACTGCAGAGTTATAAATGATAACTCTCGTCCACAAATATATTGAGGGAAGGCAAAGAAGAGGATTTGAAATCAAGGCAGAATTGCAGGAAACAGATTTCAGGAGGTAGATTCGAATCGCCTTTAAAGCACATGAAAAGCGGCAAAACGTTGACAATGATGCCCTTGGCCAAAAAGGGCGTATGCGTTTTTTCCTGAATATATTCAGGAAAAAACGCATACGCCCTTTTTGGCCAACCAAGCAACCTGGAAAGGCAAATCAGCGCTACAAAGAAGACTCGCTACCCATCGGTCAAAAGGGCCATGCTGAAAAAAGTCTCAAAACCAGAAATGCAGGACAGGCCATGGAGAAATGGGAGCCTTGCTACACTGATGGGCGGGATGTAAATTGCCAACAGCCACTCTGGAGAAGTGTACGGTGTGTCCTGAAACATCTAAAAAACACAGCTTAGAGAGCATAGGGCACTTCCACTCATGGGGGTATAAATTGGGAAAATGAAAAATCAGCAAGACACAAGCACCCCAAAGTTTAGGGCTGCTCTGTTGACAAGGACCTCCACTTCATTCCACCTTCAATATCCCAGGAAAGAGAAAAATGGATAAAGAAGTTGTGGTCCTTATGTACAATGGAATATCACTCAGCCATGAAATCAATGTCATAAGGCTAGTAGCAGCATGATGAGTGGATTTAGGTACGGCGATTCTAAGTGAAATAAGTCACACAGAAAAGGACACTTCTCATAAGGTATCACTTATAGAGGGAATGTAAAAACCGTTACACTTGAACTGAATTACAAAACAGAACAGAGTCACACATGCAGAAAACACACTATGGCTGCTTAACGGGAAAGGTGAGGTGGGGTGATACATAAAACAAGGGTTTCAAATTAGCTCAGATACCGTTCCATAAACCCAATATGTAATAGACAAGACCTACTCCTTGCTCAGAGAACTGGACTCAACACGCCCTATTCACCGCACAAGAATATATCTGACTAGTAATAATCTTAAAACCTATGTATTGATATCTCTCTCTTAGTGTGTCAAGTGGGTGTAAAGCGGCATAAACACAGCAGTGAAAAGCAGCTAAACCCCATTATAAAAATAAATTACTTTTACAAACCCATGAAACAAAGACAGTAAAAGAGAGAGAAATTCTTACACAATGCGTTCAGGGGCTGTGATGCAACCTGGATTGACCATATCTAGACCCACAGCTGGATGAGACATAAGGGTGGACACTCTTGGGGCTGAGAGGTTTGGTGAGGTTGGGTGAGCAAACGCAGACCCTTTAAAGTAATACTGCGTGGTACCCATCGCATGGGTCGCAAATCTCCAGGTTCAAGGGCATCTTCCTACATCGAAAACATGCATGAGAAAACAAAAAGATGGTACACCATGTGATGGGGAAAGGTTTCTAAAACACACCTCATTTCTCTTCTCCTTGTGCCCGGGTTCGCCATTCCAGCCGCTTTACTAATAATCTCCCTACTTGGAGCATCAGCACCTTTAACCTCCTGTTCCGTACAGGTTGCAATTTGTCCTGAGGATGAACGGGTAGACGGGGAACCAGTGAGAGACTAGCTCTTGGTGTTGGGACAGGCACAGGTCACTCTATTTTCCCATCAGGAAGAAGAATTAACCACAGGCTCATCCTCCCCCCCGGAACCAGAACAGGGCCTGAAGCCATCCTGCGCTTTTGCGGCCAGCTCCCAAAAAAGCGAGTTGTAAAATGGAGCTTCAGGGCACGGCAATTCACAAACCTGCAGAGTTATAAATGATAACTCTCGTCCACAAATATATTGAGGGAAGGCAAAGAAGAGGATTTGAAATCAAGGCAGAATTGCAGGAAACAGATTTCAGGAGGTAGATTCGAATCGCCTTTAAAGCACATGAAAAGCAGCAAAACGTTGACAATGATGCCCTTGGCCAAAAAGGGCGTATGCGTTTTTTCCTGAATATATTCAGGAAAAAACGCATACGCCCTTTTTGGCCAACCAAGCAACCTGGAAAGGCAAATCAGCGCTACAAAGAAGACTCGCTACCCATCGGTCAAAAGGGCCATGCTGAAAAAAGTCTCAAAACCAGAAATGCAGGACAGGCCATGGAGAAATGGGAGCCTTGCTACACTGATGGGCGGGATGTAAATTGCCAACAGCCACTCTGGAGAAGTGTACGGTGTGTCCTGAAACATCTAAAAAACACAGCTTAGAGAGCATAGGGCACTTCCACTCATGGGGGTATAAATTGGGAAAATGAAAAATCAGCAAGACACAAGCACCCCAAAGTTTAGGGCTGCTCTGTTGACAAGGACCTCCACTTCATTCCACCTTCAATATCCCAGGAAAGAGAAAAATGGATAAAGAAGTTGTGGTCCTTATGTACAATGGAATATCACTCAGCCATGAAATCAATGTCATAAGGCTAGTAGCAGCATGATGAGTGGATTTAGGTACGACGATTCTAAGTGAAATAAGTCACACAGAAAAGGACACTTCTCATAAGGTATCACTTATAGAGGGAATGTAAAAACCGTTACACTTGAACTGAATTACAAAACAGAACAGAGTCACACATGCAGAAATCACACTATGGCTGCTTAACGGGAAAGGTGAGGTGGGGTGATACATAAAACAAGGGTTTCAAATTAGCTCAGATACCGTTCCATAAACCCAATATGTAATAGACAAGACCTACTCCTTGCTCAGAGAACTGGACTCAACACGCCCTATTCACCGCACAAGAATATATCTGACTAGTAATAATCTTAAAACCTATGTATTGATATCTCTCTGTTAGTGTGTCAAGTGGGTGTAAAGCGGCATAAACACAGCAGTGAAAAGCAGCTAAACCCCATTATAAAAATAAATTACTTCGAAAAATCCATGAAACAAAGACAGTGAAAAAGAGCGAAATTCTTACACAATGCGTTCAGGGGCTGTGATGCAACCTGGATTGACCATATCTAGACCCACAGCTGGATGAGACATAAGGGTGGACACTCTTGGGGCTGAGAGGTTTGGTGAGGTTGGGTGAGCAAACGCAGACCCTTTAAAGTAATACTGCGTGGTACCCATCGCATGGGTCGCAAATCTCCAGGTTCAAGGGCATCTTCCTACATCGAAAACATGCATGAGAAAACAAAAAGATGGTACACCATGTGATGGGGAAAGGTTTCTAAAACGCACCTCATTTCTCTTCTCCTTGTGCCCGGGTTCGCCATTCCAGCCGCTTTACTAATAATCTCCCTACTTGGAGCATCAGCACCTTTAACCTCCTGTTCCATACAGGTTGCAATTTGTCCTGAGGATGAACGGGTAGACGGGGAACCAGTGAGAGACTAGCTCTTGGTGTTGGGACAGGCACAGGTCACTCTATTTTCCCATCAGGAAGAAGAATTAACCACAGGCTCATCCTCCCCCCCGGAACCAGAACAGGGCCTGAAGCCATCCTGCGCTTTTGCGGCCAGCTCCCAAAAAAGCGAGTTGTAAAATGGAGCTTCAGGGCACTGCAATTCACAAACCTGCAGAGTTATAAATGATAACTCTCGTCCACAAATATATTGAGGGAAGGCAAAGAAAAGGATTTGAAATCAAGGCAGAATTGCAGGAAACAGATTTCAGGAGGTAGATTCGAATCGCCTTTAAAGCACATGAAAAGCGGCAAAACGTTGACAATGATGCCCTTGGCCAAAAAGGGCGTATGCGTTTTTTCCTGAATATATTCAGGAAAAAACGCATACGCCCTTTTTGGCCAACCAAGCAACCTGGAAAGGCAAATCAGCGCTACAAAGAAGACTCGCTACCCATCGGTCAAAAGGGCCATGCTGAAAAAAGTCTCAAAACCAGAAATGCAGGACAGGCCATGGAGAAATGGGAGCCTTGCTACACTGATGGGCGGGATGTAAATTGCCAACAGCCACTCTGGAGAAGTGTACGGTGTGTCCTGAAACATCTAAAAAACACAGCTTAGAGAGCATAGGGCACTTCCACTCATGGGGGTATAAATTGGGAAAATGAAAAATCAGCAAGACACAAGCACCCCAAAGTTTAGGGCTGCTCTGTTGACAAGGACCTCCACTTCATTCCACCTTCAATATCCCAGGAAAGAGAAAAATGGATAAAGAAGTTGTGGTCCTTATGTACAATGGAATATCACTCAGCCATGAAATCAATGTCATAAGGCTAGTAGCAGCATGATGAGTGGATTTAGGTACGGCGATTCTAAGTGAAATAAGTCACACAGAAAAGGACACTTCTCATAAGGTATCACTTATAGAGGGAATGTAAAAACCGTTACACTTGAACTGAATTACAAAACAGAACAGAGTCACACATGCAGAAAACACACTATGGCTGCTTAACGGGAAAGGTGAGGTGGGGTGATACATAAAACAAGGGTTTCAAATTAGCTCAGATACCGTTCCATAAACCCAATATGTAATAGACAAGACCTACTCCTTGCTCAGAGAACTGGACTCAACACGCCCTATTCACCGCACAAGAATATATCTGACTAGTAATAATCTTAAAACCTATGTATTGATATCTCTCTCTTAGTGTGTCAAGTGGGTGTAAAGCGGCATAAACACAGCAGTGAAAAGCAGCTAAACCCCATTATAAAAATAAATTACTTTTACAAACCCATGAAACAAAGACAGTAAAAGAGAGAGAAATTCTTACACAATGCGTTCAGGGGCTGTGATGCAACCTGGATTGACCATATCTAGACCCACAGCTGGATGAGACATAAGGGTGGACACTCTTGGGGCTGAGAGGTTTGGTGAGGTTGGGTGAGCAAACGCAGACCCTTTAAAGTAATACTGCGTGGTACCCATCGCATGGGTCGCAAATCTCCAGGTTCAAGGGCATCTTCCTACATCGAAAACATGCATGAGAAAACAAAAAGATGGTACACCATGTGATGGGGAAAGGTTTCTAAAACACACCTCATTTCTCTTCTCCTTGTGCCCGGGTTCGCCATTCCAGCCGCTTTACTAATAATCTCCCTACTTGGAGCATCAGCACCTTTAACCTCCTGTTCCGTACAGGTTGCAATTTGTCCTGAGGATGAACGGGTAGACGGGGAACCAGTGAGAGACTAGCTCTTGGTGTTGGGACAGGCACAGGTCACTCTATTTTCCCATCAGGAAGAAGAATTAACCACAGGCTCATCCTCCCCCCCGGAACCAGAACAGGGCCTGAAGCCATCCTGCGCTTTTGCGGCCAGCTCCCAAAAAAGCGAGTTGTAAAATGGAGCTTCAGGGCACGGCAATTCACAAACCTGCAGAGTTATAAATGATAACTCTCGTCCACAAATATATTGAGGGAAGGCAAAGAAGAGGATTTGAAATCAAGGCAGAATTGCAGGAAACAGATTTCAGGAGGTAGATTCGAATCGCCTTTAAAGCACATGAAAAGCAGCAAAACGTTGACAATGATGCCCTTGGCCAAAAAGGGCGTATGCGTTTTTTCCTGAATATATTCAGGAAAAAACGCATACGCCCTTTTTGGCCAACCAAGCAACCTGGAAAGGCAAATCAGCGCTACAAAGAAGACTCGCTACCCATCGGTCAAAAGGGCCATGCTGAAAAAAGTCTCAAAACCAGAAATGCAGGACAGGCCATGGAGAAATGGGAGCCTTGCTACACTGATGGGCGGGATGTAAATTGCCAACAGCCACTCTGGAGAAGTGTACGGTGTGTCCTGAAACATCTAAAAAACACAGCTTAGAGAGCATAGGGCACTTCCACTCATGGGGGTATAAATTGGGAAAATGAAAAATCAGCAAGACACAAGCACCCCAAAGTTTAGGGCTGCTCTGTTGACAAGGACCTCCACTTCATTCCACCTTCAATATCCCAGGAAAGAGAAAAATGGATAAAGAAGTTGTGGTCCTTATGTACAATGGAATATCACTCAGCCATGAAATCAATGTCATAAGGCTAGTAGCAGCATGATGAGTGGATTTAGGTACGGCGATTCTAAGTGAAATAAGTCACACAGAAAAGGACACTTCTCATAAGGTATCACTTATAGAGGGAATGTAAAAACCATTACACTTGAACTGAATTACAAAACAGAACAGAGTCACACATGCAGAAAACACACTATGGCTGCTTAACGGGAAAGGTGAGGTGGGGTGATACATAAAACAAGGGTTTCAAATTAGCTCAGATACCGTTCCATAAACCCAATATGTAATAGACAAGACCTACTCCTTGCTCAGAGAACTGGACTCAACACGCCCTATTCACTGCACAAGAATATATCTGACTAGTAATAATCTTAAAACCTATGTATTGATATCTCTCTGTTAGTGTGTCAAGTGGGTGTAAAGCGGCATAAACACAGCAGTGAAAAGCAGCTAAACCCCATTATAAAAATAAATTACTTCGAAAAATCCATGAAACAAAGACAGTGAAAGAGAGCGAAATTCTTACACAATGCGTTCAGGGGCTGTGATGCAACCTGGATTGACCATATCTAGACCCACAGCTGGATGAGACATAAGGGTGGACACTCTTGGGGCTGAGAGGTTTGGTGAGGTTGGGTGAGCAAACGCAGACCCTTTAAAGTAATACTGCGTGGTACCCATCGCATGGGTCGCAAATCTCCAGGTTCAAGGGCATCTTCCTACATAGAAAACATGCATGAGAAAACAAAAAGATGGTACACCATGTGATGGGGAAAGGTTTCTAAAACGCACCTCATTTCTCTTCTCCTTGTGCCCGGGTTCGCCATTCCAGCCGTTTTACTAATAATCTCCCTACTTGGAGCATCAGCACCTTTAACCTCCTGTTCCATACAGGTTGCAATTTGTCCTGAGGATGAACGGGTAGACGGGGAACCAGTGAGAGACTAGCTCTTGGTGTTGGGACAGGCACAGGTCACTCTATTTTCCCATCAGGAAGAAGAATTAACCACAGGCTCAGCCTGCCCCCCGGAACCAGAACAGGGCCTGAAGCCATCCTGCGCTTTTGCGGCCAGCTCCCAAAAAAGCAAGTTGTAAAATGGAGCTTCAGGGCACTGCAATTCACAAACCTGCAGAGTTATAAATGATAACTCTCGTCCACAAATATATTGAGGGAAGGCATAGAAGAGGATTTGAAATCAAGGCAGAATTGCAGGAAACAGATTTCAGGAGGTAGATTCGAATCGCATTTAAAGCACATGAAAAGCGGCAAAACGTTGACAATGATGCCCTTGGCCAAAAAGGGCGTATGCGTTTTTTCCTGAATATATTCAGGAAAAAACGCATACGCCCTTTTTGGCCAACCAAGCAACCTGGAAAGGCAAATCAGCGCTACAAAGAAGACTCGCTACCCATCGGTCAAAAGGGCCATGCTGAAAAAAGTCTCAAAACCAGAAATGCAGGACAGGCCATGGAGAAATTGGAGCCTTGCTACACTGATGGGCGGGATGTAAATTGCCAACAGCCACTCTGGAGAAGTGTACGGTGTGTCCTGAAACATCTAAAAAACACAGCTTAGAGAGAATAGGTCACTTCACTTCCACTCATGGGGGTATAAATTGGGAAAATGAAAAATCAGCAAGACACAAGCACCCCAAAGTGTAGGGCTGCTCTGTTGACAAGGACCTCCACTTCATTCCACCTTCAATATCCCAGGAAAGAGAAAAATGGATAAAGAAGTTGTGGTCCTTATGTACAATGGAATATCACTCAGCCATGAAATCAATGTCATAAGGCTAGTAGCAGCATGATGAGTGGATTTAGGTACGGCGATTCTAAGTGAAATAAGTCACACAGAAAAGGACACTTCTCATAAGGTATCACTTATAGAGGGAATGTAAAAACCGTTACACTTGAACTGAATTACAAAACAGAACAGAGTCACACATGCAGAAAACACACTATGGCTGCTTAACGGGAAAGGTGAGGTGGGGTGATACATAAAACAAGGGTTTCAAATTAGCTCAGATACCGTTCCATAAACCCAATATGTAATAGACAAGACCTACTCCTTGCTCAGAGAACTGGACTCAACACGCCCTATTCACCGCACAAGAATATATCTGACTAGTAATAATCTTAAAACCTATGTATTGATATCTCTCTCTTAGTGTGTCAAGTGGGTGTAAAGCGGCATAAACACAGCAGTGAAAAGCAGCTAAACCCCATTATAAAAATAAATTACTTTTACAAACCCATGAAACAAAGACAGTAAAAGAGAGAGAAATTCTTACACAATGCGTTCAGGGGCTGTGATGCAACCTGGATTGACCATATCTAGACCCACAGCTGGATGAGACATAAGGGTGGACACTCTTGGGGCTGAGAGGTTTGGTGAGGTTGGGTGAGCAAACGCAGACCCTTTAAAGTAATACTGCGTGGTACCCATCGCATGGGTCGCAAATCTCCAGGTTCAAGGGCATCTTCCTACATCGAAAACATGCATGAGAAAACAAAAAGATGGTACACCATGTGATGGGGAAAGGTTTCTAAAACACACCTCATTTCTCTTCTCCTTGTGCCCGGGTTCGCCATTCCAGCCGCTTTACTAATAATCTCCCTACTTGGAGCATCAGCACCTTTAACCTCCTGTTCCGTACAGGTTGCAATTTGTCCTGAGGATGAACGGGTAGACGGGGAACCAGTGAGAGACTAGCTCTTGGTGTTGGGACAGGCACAGGTCACTCTATTTTCCCATCAGGAAGAAGAATTAACCACAGGCTCATCCTCCCCCCCGGAACCAGAACAGGGCCTGAAGCCATCCTGCGCTTTTGAGACCAGCTCCAAAAAAGCGAGTTGTAAAATGGAGCTTCAGGGCACTGCAATTCACAAACATGCAGAGTTATAAATGATAACTCTCGTCCACAAATATATTGAGGGAAGGCAAAGGAGAGGATTTGAAATCAAGGCAGAATTGCAGGAAACAGATTTCAGGAGGTAGATTCGAATCGCCTTTAAAGCACATGAAAAGCAGCAAAACGTTGACAATGATGCCCTTGGCCAAAAAGGGCGTATACGTTTTTTCCTGAATATATTCAGGAAAAAACGCATACGCCCTTTTTGGCCAACCAAGCAACCTGGAAAGGCAAATCAGCGCTACAAAGAAGACTCGCTACCCATCGGTCAAAAGGGCCATGCTGAAAAAAGTCTCAAAACCAGAAATGCAGGACAGGCCATGGAGAAATGGGAGCCTTGCTACACTGATGGGCGGGATGTAAATTGCCAACAGCCACTCTGGAGAAGTGTACGGTGTGTCCTGAAACATCTAAAAAACACAGCTTAGAGAGCATAGGGCACTTCCACTCATGGGGGTATAAATTGGGAAAATGAAAAATCAGCAAGACACAAGCACCCCAAAGTTTAGGGCTGCTCTGTTGACAAGGACCTCCACTTCATTCCACCTTCAATATCCCAGGAAAGAGAAAAATGGATAAAGAAGTTGTGGTCCTTATGTACAATGGAATATCACTCAGCCATGAAATCAATGTCATAAGGCTAGTAGCAGCATGATGAGTGGATTTAGGTACGGCGATTCTAAGTGAAATAAGTCACACAGAAAAGGACACTTCTCATAAGGTATCACTTATAGAGGGAATGTAAAAACCATTACACTTGAACTGAATTACAAAACAGAACAGAGTCACACATGCAGAAAACACACTATGGCTGCTTAACGGGAAAGGTGAGGTGGGGTGATACATAAAACAAGGGTTTCAAATTAGCTCAGATACCGTTCCATAAACCCAATATGTAATAGACAAGACCTACTCCTTGCTCAGAGAACTGGACTCAACACGCCCTATTCACTGCACAAGAATATATCTGACTAGTAATAATCTTAAAACCTATGTATTGATATCTCTCTGTTAGTGTGTCAAGTGGGTGTAAAGCGGCATAAACACAGCAGTGAAAAGCAGCTAAACCCCATTATAAAAATAAATTACTTCGAAAAATCCATGAAACAAAGACAGTGAAAGAGAGCGAAATTCTTACACAATGCGTTCAGGGGCTGTGATGCAACCTGGATTGACCATATCTAGACCCACAGCTGGATGAGACATAAGGGTGGACACTCTTGGGGCTGAGAGGTTTGGTGAGGTTGGGTGAGCAAACGCAGACCCTTTAAAGTAATACTGCGTGGTACCCATCGCATGGGTCGCAAATCTCCAGGTTCAAGGGCATCTTCCTACATCGAAAACATGCATGAGAAAACAAAAAGATGGTACACCATGTGATGGGGAAAGGTTTCTAAAACGCACCTCATTTCTCTTCTCCTTGTGCCCGGGTTCGCCATTCCAGCCGTTTTACTAATAATCTCCCTACTTGGAGCATCAGCACCTTTAACCTCCTGTTCCATACAGGTTGCAATTTGTCCTGAGGATGAACGGGTAGACGGGGAACCAGTGAGAGACTAGCTCTTGGTGTTGGGACAGGCACAGGTCACTCTATTTTCCCATCAGGAAGAAGAATTAACCACAGGCTCATCCTCCCCCCCGGAACCAGAACAGGGCCTGAAGCCATCCTGCGCTTTTGCGGCCAGCTCCCAAAAAAGCAAGTTGTAAAATGGAGCTTCAGGGCACTGCAATTCACAAACCTGCAGAGTTATAAATGATAACTCTCGTCCACAAATATATTGAGGGAAGGCAAAGAAGAGGATTTGAAATCAAGGCAGAATTGCAGGAAACAGATTTCAGGAGGTAGATTCGAATCGCCTTTAAAGCACATGAAAAGCGGCAAAACGTTGACAATGAT
This sequence comes from Balaenoptera ricei, assembly GCF_028023285.1. Lineage (NCBI taxonomy): Eukaryota > Metazoa > Chordata > Mammalia > Artiodactyla > Balaenopteridae > Balaenoptera > Balaenoptera ricei. Next base: position 46,678,547 of record NC_082642.1, on the reverse strand, counting down.
GCCCTTGGCCAAAAAGGGCGTATGCGTTTTTTCCTGAATATATTCAGGAAAAAACGCATACGCCCTTTTTGGCCAACCAAGCAACCTGGAAAGGCAAATCAGCGCTACAAAGAAGACTCGCTACCCATCGGTCAAAAGGGCCATGCTGAAAAAAGTCTCAAAACCAGAAATGCAGGACAGGCCATGGAGAAATGGGAGCCTTGCTACACTGATGGGCGGGATGTAAATTGCCAACAGCCACTCTGGAGAAGTGTACGGTGTGTCCTGAAACATCTAAAAAACACAGCTTAGAGAGCATAGGGCACTTCCACTCATGGGGGTATAAATTGGGAAAATGAAAAATCAGCAAGACACAAGCACCCCAAAGTTTAGGGCTGCTCTGTTGACAAGGACCTCCACTTCATTCCACCTTCAATATCCCAGGAAAGAGAAAAATGGATAAAGAAGTTGTGGTCCTTATGTACAATGGAATATCACTCAGCCATGAAATCAATGTCATAAGGCTAGTAGCAGCATGATGAGTGGATTTAGGTACGGCAATTCTAAGTGAAATAAGTCACACAGAAAAGGACACTTCTCATAAGGTATCACTTATAGAGGGAATGTAAAAACCGTTACACTTGAACTGAATTACAAAACAGAACAGAGTCACACATGCAGAAAACACACTATGGCTGCTTAACGGGAAAGGTGAGGTGGGGTGATACATAAAACAAGGGTTTCAAATTAGCTCAGATACCGTTCCATAAACCCAATATGTAATAGACAAGACCTACTCCTTGCTCAGAGAACTGGACTCAACACGCCCTATTCACCGCACAAGAATATATCTGACTAGTAATAATCTTAAAACCTATGTATTGATATCTCTCTCTTAGTGTGTCAAGTGGGTGTAAAGCGGCATAAACACAGCAGTGAAAAGCAGCTAAACCCCATTATAAAAATAAATTACTTTTACAAACCCATGAAACAAAGACAGTAAAAGAGAGAGAAATTCTTACACAATGCGTTCAGGGGCTGTGATGCAACCTGGATTGACCATATCTAGACCCACAGCTGGATGAGACATAAGGGTGGACACTCTTGGGGCTGAGAGGTTTGGTGAGGTTGGGTGAGCAAACGCAGACCCTTTAAAGTAATACTGCGTGGTACCCATCGCATGGGTCGCAAATCTCCAGGTTCAAGGGCATCTTCCTACATCGAATACATGCATGAGAAAACAAAAAGATGGTACACCATGTGATGGGGAAAGGTTTCTAAAACACACCTCATTTCTCTTCTCCTTGTGCCCGGGTTCGCCATTCCAGCCGCTTTACTAATAATCTCCCTACTTGGAGCATCAGCACCTTTAACCTCCTGTTCCGTACAGGTTGCAATTTGTCCTGAGGATGAACGGGTAGACGGGGAACCAGTGAGAGACTAGCTCTTGGTGTTGGGACAGGCACAGGTCACTCTATTTTCCCATCAGGAAGAAGAATTAACCACAGGCTCATCCTCCCCCCCGGAACCAGAACAGGGCCTGAAGCCATCCTGCGCTTTTGCGGCCAGCTCCCAAAAAAGCAAGTTGTAAAATGGAGCTTCAGGGCACTGCAATTCACAAACCTGCAGAGTTATAAATGATAACTCTCGTCCACAAATATATTGAGGGAAGGCAAAGAAGAGGATTTGAAATCAAGGCAGAATTGCAGGAAACAGATTTCAGGAGGTAGATTCGAATCGCCTTTAAAGCACATGAAAAGCAGCAAAACGTTGACAATGATGCCCTTGGCCAAAAAGGGCGTATACGTTTTTTCCTGAATATATTCAGGAAAAAACGCATACGCCCTTTTTGGCCAACCAAGCAACCTGGAAAGGCAAATCAGCGCTACAAAGAAGACTCGCTACCCATCGGTCAAAAGGGCCATGCTGAAAAAAGTCTCAAAACCAGAAATGCAGGACAGGCCATGGAGAAATGGGAGCCTTGCTACACTGATGGGCGGGATGTAAATTGCCAACAGCCACTCTGGAGAAGTGTACGGTGTGTCCTGAAACATCTAAAAAACACAGCTTAGAGAGCATAGGGCACTTCCACTCATGGGGGTATAAATTGGGAAAATGAAAAATCAGCAAGACACAAGCACCCCAAAGTTTAGGGCTGCTCTGTTGACAAGGACCTCCACTTCATTCCACCTTCAATATCCCAGGAAAGAGAAAAATGGATAAAGAAGTTGTGGTCCTTATGTACAATGGAATATCACTCAGCCATGAAATCAATGTCATAAGGCTAGTAGCAGCATGATGAGTGGATTTAGGTACGGCGATTCTAAGTGAAATAAGTCACACAGAAAAGGACACTTCTCATAAGGTATCACTTATAGAGGGAATGTAAAAACCATTACACTTGAACTGAATTACAAAACAGAACAGAGTCACACATGCAGAAAACACACTATGGCTGCTTAACGGGAAAGGTGAGGTGGGGTGATACATAAAACAAGGGTTTCAAATTAGCTCAGATACCGTTCCATAAACCCAATATGTAATAGACAAGACCTACTCCTTGCTCAGAGAACTGGACTCAACACGCCCTATTCACTGCACAAGAATATATCTGACTAGTAATAATCTTAAAACCTATGTATTGATATCTCTCTGTTAGTGTGTCAAGTGGGTGTAAAGCGGCATAAACACAGCAGTGAAAAGCAGCTAAACCCCATTATAAAAATAAATTACTTCGAAAAATCCATGAAACAAAGACAGTGAAAGAGAGCGAAATTCTTACACAATGCGTTCAGGGGCTGTGATGCAACCTGGATTGACCATATCTAGACCCACAGCTGGATGAGACATAAGGGTGGACACTCTTGGGGCTGAGAGGTTTGGTGAGGTTGGGTGAGCAAATGCAGACCCTTTAAAGTAATACTGCGTGGTACCCATCGCATGGGTCCCAAATCTCCAGGTTCAAGGGCATCTTCCTACATCGAAAACATGCATGAGAAAACAAAAAGATGGTACACCATGTGATGGGGAAAGGTTTCTAAAACACACCTCATTTCTCTTCTCCTTGTGCCCGGGTTCGCCATTCCAGCCGCTTTACTAATAATCTCCCTACTTGGAGCATCAGCACCTTTAACCTCCTGTTCCGTACAGGTTGCAATTTGTCCTGAGGATGAACGGGTAGACGGGGAACCAGTGAGAGACTAGCTCTTGGTGTTGGGACAGGCACAGGTCACTCTATTTTCCCATCAGGAAGAAGAATTAACCACAGGCTCATCCTCCCCCCCGGAACCAGAACAGGGCCTGAAGCCATCCTGCGCTTTTGAGACCAGCTCCAAAAAAGCGAGTTGTAAAATGGAGCTTCAGGGCACTGCAATTCACAAACATGCAGAGTTATAAATGATAACTCTCGTCCACAAATATATTGAGGGAAGGCAAAGAAGAGGATTTGAAATCAAGGCAGAATTGCAGGAAACAGATTTCAGGAGGTAGATTCGAATCGCCTTTAAAGCACATGAAAAGCGGCAAAACGTTGACAATGATGCCCTTGGCCAAAAAGGGCGTATACGTTTTTTCCTGAATATATTCAGGAAAAAACGCATACGCCCTTTTTGGCCAACCAAGCAACCTGGAAAGGCAAATCAGCGCTACAAAGAAGACTCGCTACCCATCGGTCAAAAGGGCCATGCTGAAAAAAGTCTCAAAACCAGAAATGCAGGACAGGCCATGGAGAAATGGGAGCCTTGCTACACTGATGGGCGGGATGTAAATTTCCAACAGCCCCTCTGGAGAAGTGTACGGTGTGTCCTGAAACATCTAAAAAACACAGCGTAGAGAGCATAGGGCACTTCCACTCATGGGGGTATAAATTGGGAAAATGAAAAATCAGCAAGACACAAGCACCCCAAAGTTTAGGGCTGCTCTGTTGACAAGGACCTCCACTTCATTCCACCTTCAATATCCCAGGAAAGAGAAAAATGGATAAAGAAGTTGTGGTCCTTATGTACAATGGAATATCACTCAGCCATGAAATCAATGTCATAAGGCTAGTAGCAGCATGATGAGTGGATTTAGGTACGGCGATTCTAAGTGAAATAAGTCACACAGAAAAGGACACTTCTCATAAGGTATCACTTATAGAGGGAATGTAAAAACCATTACACTTGAACTGAATTACAAAACAGAACAGAGTCACACATGCAGAAAACACACTATGGCTGCTTAACGGGAAAGGTGAGGTGGGGTGATACATAAAACAAGGGTTTCAAATTAGCTCAGATACCGTTCCATAAACCCAATATGTAATAGACAAGACCTACTCCTTGCTCAGAGAACTGGACTCAACACGCCCTATTCACTGCACAAGAATATATCTGACTAGTAATAATCTTAAAACCTATGTATTGATATCTCTCTGTTAGTGTGTCAAGTGGGTGTAAAGCGGCATAAACACAGCAGTGAAAAGCAGCTAAACCCCATTATAAAAATAAATTACTTCGAAAAATCCATGAAACAAAGACAGTGAAAGAGAGCGAAATTCTTACACAATGCGTTCAGGGGCTGTGATGCAACCTGGATTGACCATATCTAGACCCACAGCTGGATGAGACATAAGGGTGGACACTCTTGGGGCTGAGAGGTTTGGTGAGGTTGGGTGAGCAAACGCAGACCCTTTAAAGTAATACTGCGTGGTACCCATCGCATGGGTCGCAAATCTCCAAGTTCAAGGGCATCTTCCTACATCGAAAACATGCATGAGAAAACAAAAAGATGGTACACCATGTGATGGGGAAAGGTTTCTAATACGCACCTCATTTCTCTTCTCCTTGTGCCCGGGTTCGCCATTCCAGCCGCTTTACTAATAATCTCCCTACTTGGAGCATCAGCACCTTTAACCTCCTGTTCCGTACAGGTTGCAATATGTCCTGAGGATGAACGGGTAGACGGGGAACCAGTGAGAGACTAGCTCTTGGTGTTGGGACAGGCACAGGTCACTCTATTTTCCCATCAGGAAGAAGAATTAACCACAGGCTCATCCTCCCCCCCGGAACCAGAACAGGGCCTGAAGCCATCCTGCACTTTTGCGGCCAGCTCCCAAAAAAGCGAGTTGTAAAATGGAGCTTCAGGGCACGGCAATTCACAAACCTGCAGAGTTATAAATGATAACTCTCGTCCACAAATATATTGAGGGAAGGCAAAGAAGAGGATTTGAAATCAAGGCAGAATTGCAGGAAACAGATTTCAGGAGGTAGATTCGAATCGCCTTTAAAGCACATGAAAAGCGGCAAAACGTTGACAATGATGCCCTTGGCCAAAAAGGGCGTATGCGTTTTTTCCTGAATATATTCAGGAAAAAACGCATACGCCCTTTTTGGCCAACCAAGCAACCTGGAAAGGCAAATCAGCGCTACAAAGAAGACTCGCTACCCATCGGTCAAAAGGGCCATGCTGAAAAAAGTCTCAAAACCAGAAATGCAGGACAGGCCATGGAGAAATGGGAGCCTTGCTACACTGATGGGCGGGATGTAAATTGCCAACAGCCCCTCTGGAGAAGTGTACGGTGTGTCCTGAAACATCTAAAAAACACAGCGTAGAGAGCATAGGGCACTTCCACTCATGGGGGTATAAATTGGGAAAATGAAAAATCAGCAAGACACAAGCACCCCAAAGTTTAGGGCTGCTCTGTTGACAAGGACCTCCACTTCATTCCACCTTCAATATCCCAGGAAAGAGAAAAATGGATAAAGAAGTTGTGGTCCTTATGTACAATGGAATATCACTCAGCCATGAAATCAATGTCATAAGGCTAGTAGCAGCATGATGAGTGGATTTAGGTACGGCGATTCTAAGTGAAATAAGTCACACAGAAAAGGACACTTCTCATAAGGTATCACTTATAGAGGGAATGTAAAAACCATTACACTTGAACTGAATTACAAAACAGAACAGAGTCACACATGCAGAAAACACACTATGGCTGCTTAACGGGAAAGGTGAGGTGGGGTGATACATAAAACAAGGGTTTCAAATTAGCTCAGATACCGTTCCATAAACCCAATATGTAATAGACAAGACCTACTCCTTGCTCAGAGAACTGGACTCAACACGCCCTATTCACTGCACAAGAATATATCTGACTAGTAATAATCTTAAAACCTATGTATTGATATCTCTCTGTTAGTGTGTCAAGTGGGTGTAAAGCGGCATAAACACAGCAGTGAAAAGCAGCTAAACCCCATTATAAAAATAAATTACTTCGAAAAATCCATGAAACAAAGACAGTGAAAGAGAGCGAAATTCTTACACAATGCGTTCAGGGGCTGTGATGCAACCTGGATTGACCATATCTAGACCCACAGCTGGATGAGACATAAGGGTGGACACTCTTGGGGCTGAGAGGTTTGGTGAGGTTGGGTGAGCAAACGCAGACCCTTTAAAGTAATACTGCGTGGTACCCATCGCATGGGTCGCAAATCTCCAAGTTCAAGGGCATCTTCCTACATCGAAAACATGCATGAGAAAACAAAAAGATGGTACACCATGTGATGGGGAAAGGTTTCTAATACGCACCTCATTTCTCTTCTCCTTGTGCCCGGGTTCGCCATTCCAGCCGCTTTACTAATAATCTCCCTACTTGGAGCATCAGCACCTTTAACCTCCTGTTCCGTACAGGTTGCAATATGTCCTGAGGATGAACGGGTAGACGGGGAACCAGTGAGAGACTAGCTCTTGGTGTTGGGACAGGCACAGGTCACTCTATTTTCCCATCAGGAAGAAGAATTAACCACAGGCTCATCCTCCCCCCCGGAACCAGAACAGGGCCTGAAGCCATCCTGCGCTTTTGCGGCCAGCTCCCAAAAAAGCGAGTTGTAAAATGGAGCTTCAGGGCACGGCAATTCACAAACCTGCAGAGTTATAAATGATAACTCTCGTCCACAAATATATTGAGGGAAGGCAAAGAAGAGGATTTGAAATCAAGGCAGAATTGCAGGAAACAGATTTCAGGAGGTAGATTCGAATCGCCTTTAAAGCACATGAAAAGCGGCAAAACGTTGACAATGATGCCCTTGGCCAAAAAGGGCGTATGCGTTTTTTCCTGAATATATTCAGGAAAAAACGCATACGCCCTTTTTGGCCAACCAAGCAACCTGGAAAGGCAAATCAGCGCTACAAAGAAGACTCGCTACCCATCGGTCAAAAGGGCCATGCTGAAAAAAGTCTCAAAACCAGAAATGCAGGACAGGCCATGGAGAAATGGGAGCCTTGCTACACTGATGGGCGGGATGTAAATTGCCAACAGCCACTCTGGAGAAGTGTACGGTGTGTCCTGAAACATCTAAAAAACACAGCTTAGAGAGCATAGGGCACTTCCACTCATGGGGGTATAAATTGGGAAAATGAAAAATCAGCAAGACACAAGCACCCCAAAGTTTAGGGCTGCTCTGTTGACAAGGACCTCCACTTCATTCCACCTTCAATATCCCAGGAAAGAGAAAAATGGATAAAGAAGTTGTGGTCCTTATGTACAATGGAATATCACTCAGCCATGAAATCAATGTCATAAGGCTAGTAGCAGCATGATGAGTGGATTTAGGTACGGCAATTCTAAGTGAAATAAGTCACACAGAAAAGGACACTTCTCATAAGGTATCACTTATAGAGGGAATATAAAAACCGTTACACTTGAACTGAATTACAAAACAGAACAGAGTCACACATGCAGAAAACACACTATGGCTGCTTAACGGGAAAGGTGAGGTGGGGTGATACATAAAACAAGGGTTTCAAATTAGCTCAGATACCGTTCCATAAACCCAATATGTAATAGACAAGACCTACTCCTTGCTCAGAGAACTGGACTCAACACGCCCTATTCACTGCACAAGAATATATCTGACTAGTAATAATCTTAAAACCTATGTATTGATATCTCTCTGTTAGTGTGTCAAGTGGGTGTAAAGCGGCATAAACACAGCAGTGAAAAGCAGCTAAACCCCATTATAAAAATAAATTACTTCGAAAAATCCATGAAACAAAGACAGTGAAAGAGAGCGAAATTCTTACACAATGCGTTCAGGGGCTGTGATGCAACCTGGATTGACCATATCTAGACCCACAGCTGGATGAGACATAAGGGTGGACACTCTTGGGGCTGAGAGGTTTGGTGAGGTTGGGTGAGCAAACGCAGACCCTTTAAAGTAATACTGCGTGGTACCCATCGCATGGGTCGCAAATCTCCAAGTTCAAGGGCATCTTCCTACATCGAAAACATGCATGAGAAAACAAAAAGATGGTACACCATGTGATGGGGAAAGGTTTCTAATACGCACCTCATTTCTCTTCTCCTTGTGCCCGGGTTCGCCATTCCAGCCGCTTTACTAATAATCTCCCTACTTGGAGCATCAGCACCTTTAACCTCCTGTTCCGTACAGGTTGCAATATGTCCTGAGGATGAACGGGTAGACGGGGAACCAGTGAGAGACTAGCTCTTGGTGTTGGGACAGGCACAGGTCACTCTATTTTCCCATCAGGAAGAAGAATTAACCACAGGCTCATCCTCCCCCCCGGAACCAGAACAGGGCCTGAAGCCATCCTGCGCTTTTGCGGCCAGCTCCCAAAAAAGCGAGTTGTAAAATGGAGCTTCAGGGCACGGCAATTCACAAACCTGCAGAGTTATAAATGATAACTCTCGTCCACAAATATATTGAGGGAAGGCAAAGAAGAGGATTTGAAATCAAGGCAGAATTGCAGGAAACAGATTTCAGGAGGTAGATTCGAATCGCCTTTAAAGCACATGAAAAGCGGCAAAACGTTGACAATGATGCCCTTGGCCAAAAAGGGCGTATGCGTTTTTTCCTGAATATATTCAGGAAAAAACGCATACGCCCTTTTTGGCCAACCAAGCAACCTGGAAAGGCAAATCAGCGCTACAAAGAAGACTCGCTACCCATCGGTCAAAAGGGCCATGCTGAAAAAAGTCTCAAAACCAGAAATGCAGGACAGGCCATGGAGAAATGGGAGCCTTGCTACACTGATGGGCGGGATGTAAATTGCCAACAGCCACTCTGGAGAAGTGTACGGTGTGTCCTGAAACATCTAAAAAACACAGCTTAGAGAGCATAGGGCACTTCCACTCATGGGGGTATAAATTGGGAAAATGAAAAATCAGCAAGACACAAGCACCCCAAAGTTTAGGGCTGCTCTGTTGACAAGGACCTCCACTTCATTCCACCTTCAATATCCCAGGAAAGAGAAAAATGGATAAAGAAGTTGTGGTCCTTATGTACAATGGAATATCACTCAGCCATGAAATCAATGTCATAAGGCTAGTAGCAGCATGATGAGTGGATTTAGGTACGGCAATTCTAAGTGAAATAAGTCACACAGAAAAGGACACTTCTCATAAGGTATCACTTATAGAGGGAATATAAAAACCGTTACACTTGAACTGAATTACAAAACAGAACAGAGTCACACATGCAGAAAACACACTATGGCTGCTTAACGGGAAAGGTGAGGTGGGGTGATACATAAAACAAGGGTTTCAAATTAGCTCAGATACCGTTCCATAAACCCAATATGTAATAGACAAGACCTACTCCTTGCTCAGAGAACTGGACTCAACACGCCCTATTCACCGCACAAGAATATATCTGACTAGTAATAATCTTAAAACCTATGTATTGATATCTCTCTCTTAGTGTGTCAAGTGGGTGTAAAGCGGCATAAACACAGCAGTGAAAAGCAGCTAAACCCCATTATAAAAATAAATTACTTTTACAAACCCATGAAACAAAGACAGTAAAAGAGAGAGAAATTCTTACACAATGCGTTCAGGGGCTGTGATGCAACCTGGATTGACCATATCTAGACCCACAGCTGGATGAGACATAAGGGTGGACACTCTTGGGGCTGAGAGGTTTGGTGAGGTTGGGTGAGCAAACGCAGACCCTTTAAAGTAATACTGCGTGGTACCCATCGCATGGGTCCCAAATCTCCAGGTTCAAGGGCATCTTCCTACATCGAAAACATGCATGAGAAAACAAAAAGATGGTACACCATGTGATGGGGAAAGGTTTCTAAAACACACCTCATTTCTCTTCTCCTTGTGCCCGGGTTCGCCATTCCAGCCGCTTTACTAATAATCTCCCTACTTGGAGCATCAGCACCTTTAACCTCCTGTTCCGTACAGGTTGCAATTTGTCCTGAGGATGAACGGGTAGACGGGGAACCAGTGAGAGACTAGCTCTTGGTGTTGGGACAGGCACAGGTCACTCTATTTTCCCATCAGGAAGAAGAATTAACCACAGGCTCATCCTCCCCCCCGGAACCAGAACAGGGCCTGAAGCCATCCTGCGCTTTTGAGACCAGCTCCAAAAAAGCGAGTTGTAAAATGGAGCTTCAGGGCACTGCAATTCACAAACATGCAGAGTTATAAATGATAACTCTCGTCCACAAATATATTGAGGGAAGGCAAAGAAGAGGATTTGAAATCAAGGCAGAATTGCAGGAAACAGATTTCAGGAGGTAGATTCGAATCGCCTTTAAAGCACATGAAAAGCAGCAAAACGTTGACAATGATGCCCTTGGCCAAAAAGGCCGTATACGTTTTTTCCTGAATATATTCAGGAAAAAACGCATACGCCCTTTTTGGCCAACCAAGCAACCTGGAAAGGCAAATCAGCGCTACAAAGAAGACTCGCTACCCATCGGTCAAAAGGGCCATGCTGAAAAAAGTCTCAAAACCAGAAATGCAGGACAGGCCATGGAGAAATGGGAGCCTTGCTACACTGATGGGCGGGATGTAAATTGCCAACAGCCACTCTGGAGAAGTGTACGGTGTGTCCTGAAACATCTAAAAAACACAGCTTAGAGAGCATAGGGCACTTCCACTCATGGGGGTATAAATTGGGAAAATGAAAAATCAGCAAGACACAAGCACCCCAAAGTTTAGGGCTGCTCTGTTGACAAGGACCTCCACTTCATTCCACCTTCAATATCCCAGGAAAGAGAAAAATGGATAAAGAAGTTGTGGTCCTTATGTACAATGGAATATCACTCAGCCATGAAATCAATGTCATAAGGCTAGTAGCAGCATGATGAGTGGATTTAGGTACGGCGATTCTAAGTGAAATAAGTCACACAGAAAAGGATACTTCTCATAAGGTATCACTTATAGAGGGAATGTAAAAACCGTTACACTTGAACTGAATTACAAAACAGAACAGAGTCACACATGCAGAAAACACACTATGGCTGCTTAACGGGAAAGGTGAGGTGGGGTGATACATAAAACAAGGGTTTCAAATTAGCTCAGATACCGTTCCATAAACCCAATATGTAATAGACAAGACCTACTCCTTGCTCAGAGAACTGGACTCAACACGCCCTATTCACCGCACAAGAATATATCTGACTAGTAATAATCTTAAAACCTATGTATTGATATCTCTCTCTTAGTGTGTCAAGTGGGTGTAAAGCGGCATAAACACAGCAGTGAAAAGCAGCTAAACCCCATTATAAAAATAAATTACTTTTACAAACCCATGAAACAAAGACAGTAAAAGAGAGAGAAATTCTTACACAATGCGTTCAGGGGCTGTGATGCAACCTAGATTGACCATATCTAGACCCACAGCTGGATGAGACATAAGGGTGGACACTCTTGGGGCTGAGAGGTTTGGTGAGGTTGGGTGAGCAAACGCAGACCCTTTAAAGTAATACTGCGTGGTACCCATCGCATGGGTCGCAAATCTCCAGGTTCAAGGGCATCTTCCTACATCGAAAACATGCATGAGAAAACAAAAAGATGGTACACCATGTGATGGGGAAAGGTTTCTAATACGCACCTCATTTCTCTTCTCCTTGTGCCCGGGTTCGCCATTCCAGCCGCTTTACTAATAATCTCCCTACTTGGAGCATCAGCACCTTTAACCTCCTGTTCCGTACAGGTTGCAATTTGTCCTGAGGATGAACGGGTAGACGGGGAACCAGTGAGAGACTAGCTCTTGGTGTTGGGTCAGGCACAGGTCACTCTATTTTCCCATCAGGAAGAAGAATTAACCACAGGCTCATCCTCCCCCCCGGAACCAGAACAGGGCCTGAAGCCATCCTGCGCTTTTGCGGCCAGCTCCCAAAAAAGCGAGTTGTAAAATGGAGCTTCAGGGCACGGCAATTCACAAACCTGCAGAGTTATAAATGATAACTCTCGTCCACAAATATATTGAGGGAAGGCAAAGAAGAGGATTTGAAATCAAGGCAGAATTGCAGGAAACAGATTTCAGGAGGTAGATTCGAATCGCCTTTAAAGCACATGAAAAGCGGCAAAACGTTGACAATGATGCCCTTGGCCAAAAAGGGCGTATGCGTTTTTTCCTGAATATATTCAGGAAAAAACGCATACGCCCTTTTTGGCCAACCAAGCAACCTGGAAAGGCAAATCAGCGCTACAAAGAAGACTCGCTACCCATCGGTCAAAAGGGCCATGCTGAAAAAAGTCTCAAAACAAGAAATGCAGGACAGGCCATGGAGAAATGGGAGCCTTGCTACACTGATGGGCGGGATGTAAATTGCCAACAGCCACTCTGGAGAAGTGTACGGTGTGTCCTGAAACATCTAAAAAACACAGCTTAGAGAGCATAGGGCACTTCCACTCATGGGGGTATAAATTGGGAAAATGAAAAATCAGCAAGACACAAGCACCCCAAAGTTTAGGGCTGCTCTGTTGACAAGGACCTCCACTTCATTCCACCTTCAATATCCCAGGAAAGAGAAAAATGGATAAAGAAGTTGTGGTCCTTATGTACAATGGAATATCACTCAGCCATGAAATCAATGTCATAAGGCTAGTAGCAGCATGATGAGTGGATTTAGGTACGGCAATTCTAAGTGAAATAAGTCACACAGAAAAGGACACTTCTCATAAGGTATCACTTATAGAGGGAATGTAAAAACCGTTACACTTGAACTGAATTACAAAACAGAACAGAGTCACACATGCAGAAAACACACTATGGCTGCTTAACGGGAAAGGTGAGGTGGGGTGATACATAAAACAGGGGTTTCAAATTAGCTCAGATACCGTTCCATAAACCCAATATGTGATAGACAAGACCTACTCCTTGCTCAGAGAACTGGACTCAACACGCCCTATTCACCGCACAAGAATATATCTGACTAGTAATAATCTTAAAACCTATGTATTGATATCTCTCTCTTAGTGTGTCAAGTGGGTGTAAAGCGGCATAAACACAGCAGTGAAAAGCAGCTAAACCCCATTATAAAAATAAATTACTTTTACAAACCCATGAAACAAAGACAGTAAAAGAGAGAGAAATTCTTACACAATGCGTTCAGGGGCTGTGATGCAACCTGGATTGACCATATCTAGACCCACAGCTGGATGAGACATAAGGGTGGACACTCTTGGGGCTGAGAGGTTTGGTGAGGTTGGGTGAGCAAACGCAGACCCTTTAAAGTAATACTGCGTGGTACCCATCGCATGGGTCCCAAATCTCCAGGTTCAAGGGCATCTTCCTACATCGAAAACATGCATGAGAAAACAAAAAGATGGTACACCATGTGATGGGGAAAGGTTTCTAAAACACACCTCATTTCTCTTCTCCTTGTGCCCGGGTTCGCCATTCCAGCCGCTTTACTAATAATCTCCCTACTTGGAGCATCAGCACCTTTAACCTCCTGTTCCGTACAGGTTGCAATTTGTCCTGAGGATGAACGGGTAGACGGGGAACCAGTGAGAGACTAGCTCTTGGTGTTGGGACAGGCACAGGTCACTCTATTTTCCCATCAGGAAGAAGAATTAACCACAGGCTCATCCTCCCCCCCGGAACCAGAACAGGGCCTGAAGCCATCCTGCGCTTTTGAGACCAGCTCCAAAAAAGCGAGTTGTAAAATGGAGCTTCAGGGCACTGCAATTCACAAACATGCAGAGTTATAAATGATAACTCTCGTCCACAAATATATTGAGGGAAGGCAAAGAAGAGGATTTGAAATCAAGGCAGAATTGCAGGAAACAGATTTCAGGAGGTAGATTCGAATCGCCTTTAAAGCACATGAAAAGCGGCAAAACGTTGACAATGATGCCCTTGGCCAAAAAGGGCGTATGCGTTTTTTCCTGAATATATTCAGGAAAAAACGCATACGCCCTTTTTGGCCAACCAAGCAACCTGGAAAGGCAAATCAGGGCTACAAAGAAGACTCGCTACCCATCGGTCAAAAGGGCCATGCTGAAAAAAGTCTCAAAACCAGAAATGCAGGACAGGCCATGGAGAAATGGGAGCCTTGCTACACTGATGGGCGGGATGTAAATTGCCAACAGCCACTCTGGAGAAGTGTACGGTGTGTCCTGAAACATCTAAAAAACACAGCTTAGAGAGCATAGGGCACTTCCACTCATGGGGGTATAAATTGGGAAAATGAAAAATCAGCAAGACACAAGCACCCCAAAGTTTAGGGCTGCTCTGTTGACAAGGACCTCCACTTCATTCCACCTTCAATATCCCAGGAAAGAGAAAAATGGATAAAGAAGTTGTGGTCCTTATGTACAATGGAATATCACTCAGCCATGAAATCAATGTCATAAGGCTAGTAGCAGCATGATGAGTGGATTTAGGTACGGCGATTCTAAGTGAAATAAGTCACACAGAAAAGGACACTTCTCATAAGGTATCACTTATAGAGGGAATGTAAAAACCATTACACTTGAACTGAATTACAAAACAGAACAGAGTCACACATGCAGAAAACACACTATGGCTGCTTAACGGGAAAGGTGAGGTGGGGTGATACATAAAACAAGGGTTTCAAATTAGCTCAGATACCGTTCCATAAACCCAATATGTAATAGACAAGACCTACTCCTTGCTCAGAGAACTGGACTCAACACGCCCTATTCACTGCACAAGAATATATCTGACTAGTAATAATCTTAAAACCTATGTATTGATATCTCTCTGTTAGTGTGTCAAGTGGGTGTAAAGCGGCATAAACACAGCAGTGAAAAGCAGCTAAACCCCATTATAAAAATAAATTACTTCGAAAAATCCATGAAACAAAGACAGTGAAAGAGAGCGAAATTCTTACACAATGCGTTCAGGGGCTGTGATGCAACCTGGATTGACCATATCTAGACCCACAGCTGGATGAGACATAAGGGTGGACACTCTTGGGGCTGAGAGGTTTGGTGAGGTTGGGTGAGCAAACGCAGACCCTTTAAAGTAATACTGCGTGGTACCCATCGCATGGGTCGCAAATCTCCAGGTTCAAGGGCATCTTCCTACATCGAAAACATGCATGAGAAAACAAAAAGATGGTACACCATGTGATGGGGAAAGGTTTCTAAAACGCACCTCATTTCTCTTCTCCTTGTGCCCGGGTTCGCCATTCCAGCCGTTTTACTAATAATCTCCCTACTTGGAGCATCAGCACCTTTAACCTCCTGTTCCATACAGGTTGCAATTTGTCCTGAGGATGAATGGGTAGACGGGGAACCAGTGAGAGACTAGCTCTTGGTGTTGGGACAGGCACAGGTCACTCTATTTTCCCATCAGGAAGAAGAATTAACCACAGGCTCATCCTCCCCCCCGGAACCAGAACAGGGCCTGAAGCCATCCTGCGCTTTTGCGGCCAGCTCCCAAAAAAGCAAGTTGTAAAATGGAGCTTCAGGGCACTGCAATTCACAAACCTGCAGAGTTATAAATGATAACTCTCGTCCACAAATATATTGAGGGAAGGCAAAGAAGAGGATTTGAAATCAAGGCAGAATTGCAGGAAACAGATTTCAGGAGGTAGATTCGAATCGCCTTTAAAGCACATGAAAAGCGGCAAAACGTTGACAATGATGCCCTTGGCCAAAAAGGGCGTATGCGTTTTTTCCTGAATATATTCAGGAAAAAACGCATACGCCCTTTTTGGCCAACCAAGCAACCTGGAAAGGCAAATCAGCGCTACAAAGAAGACTCGCTACCCATCGGTCAAAAGGGCCATGCTGAAAAAAGTCTCAAAACAAGAAATGCAGGACAGGCCATGGAGAAATGGGAGCCTTGCTACACTGATGGGCGGGATGTAAATTGCCAACAGCCACTCTGGAGAAGTGTACGGTGTGTCCTGAAACATCTAAAAAACACAGCTTAGAGAGCATAGGGCACTTCCACTCATGGGGGTATAAATTGGGAAAATGAAAAATCAGCAAGACACAAGCACCCCAAAGTTTAGGGCTGCTCTGTTGACAAGGACCTCCACTTCATTCCACCTTCAATATCCCAGGAAAGAGAAAAATGGATAAAGAAGTTGTGGTCCTTATGTACAATGGAATATCACTCAGCCATGAAATCAATGTCATAAGGCTAGTAGCAGCATGATGAGTGGATTTAGGTACGGCGATTCTAAGTGAAATAAGTCACACAGAAAAGGACACTTCTCATAAGGTATCACTTATAGAGGGAATGTAAAAACCGTTACACTTGAACTGAATTACAAAACAGAACAGAGTCACACATGCAGAAAACACACTATGGCTGCTTAACGGGAAAGGTGAGGTGGGGTGATACATAAAACAAGGGTTTCAAATTAGCTCAGATACCGTTCCATAAACCCAATATGTAATAGACAAGACCTACTCCTTGCTCAGAGAACTGGACTCAACACGCCCTATTCACCGCACAAGAATATATCTGACTAGTAATAATCTTAAAACCTATGTATTGATATCTCTCTCTTAGTGTGTCAAGTGGGTGTAAAGCGGCATAAACACAGCAGTGAAAAGCAGCTAAACCCCATTATAAAAATAAATTACTTTTACAAACCCATGAAACAAAGACAGTAAAAGAGAGAGAAATTCTTACACAATGCGTTCAGGGGCTGTGATGCAACCTGGATTGACCATATCTAGACCCACAGCTGGATGAGACATAAGGGTGGACACTCTTGGGGCTGAGAGGTTTGGTGAGGTTGGGTGAGCAAACGCAGACCCTTTAAAGTAATACTGCGTGGTACCCATCGCATGGGTCCCAAATCTCCAGGTTCAAGGGCATCTTCCTACATCGAAAACATGCATGAGAAAACAAAAAGATGGTACACCATGTGATGGGGAAAGGTTTCTAAAACACACCTCATTTCTCTTCTCCTTGTGCCCGGGTTCGCCATTCCAGCCGCTTTACTAATAATCTCCCTACTTGGAGCATCAGCACCTTTAACCTCCTGTTCCGTACAGGTTGCAATTTGTCCTGAGGATGAACGGGTAGACGGGGAACCAGTGAGAGACTAGCTCTTGGTGTTGGGACAGGCACAGGTCACTCTATTTTCCCATCAGGAAGAAGAATTAACCACAGGCTCATCCTCCCCCCCGGAACCAGAACAGGGCCTAAAGCCATCCTGCGCTTTTGAGACCAGCTCCAAAAAAGCGAGTTGTAAAATGGAGCTTCAGGGCACTGCAATTCACAAACATGCAGAGTTATAAATGATAACTCTCGTCCACAAATATATTGAGGGAAGGCAAAGAAGAGGATTTGAAATCAAGGCAGAATTGCAGGAAACAGATTTCAGGAGGTAGATTCGAATCGCCTTTAAAGCACATGAAAAGCGGCAAAACGTTGACAATGATGCCCTTGGCCAAAAAGGGCGTATGCGTTTTTTCCTGAATATATTCAGGAAAAAACGCATACGCCCTTTTTGGCCAACCAAGCAACCTGGAAAGGCAAATCAGGGCTACAAAGAAGACTCGCTACCCATCGGTCAAAAGGGCCATGCTGAAAAAAGTCTCAAAACCAGAAATGCAGGACAGGCCATGGAGAAATGGGAGCCTTGCTACACTGATGGGCGGGATGTAAATTGCCAACAGCCACTCTGGAGAAGTGTACGGTGTGTCCTGAAACATCTAAAAAACACAGCTTAGAGAGCATAGGGCACTTCCACTCATGGGGGTATAAATTGGGAAAATGAAAAATCAGCAAGACACAAGCACCCCAAAGTTTAGGGCTGCTCTGTTGACAAGGACCTCCACTTCATTCCACCTTCAATATCCCAGGAAAGAGAAAAATGGATAAAGAAGTTGTGGTCCTTATGTACAATGGAATATCACTCAGCCATGAAATCAATGTCATAAGGCTAGTAGCAGCATGATGAGTGGATTTAGGTACGGCGATTCTAAGTGAAATAAGTCACACAGAAAAGGACACTTCTCATAAGGTATCACTTATAGAGGGAATGTAAAAACCATTACACTTGAACTGAATTACAAAACAGAACAGAGTCACACATGCAGAAAACACACTATGGCTGCTTAACGGGAAAGGTGAGGTGGGGTGATACATAAAACAAGGGTTTCAAATTAGCTCAGATACCGTTCCATAAACCCAATATGTAATAGACAAGACCTACTCCTTGCTCAGAGAACTGGACTCAACACGCCCTATTCACTGCACAAGAATATATCTGACTAGTAATAATCTTAAAACCTATGTATTGATATCTCTCTGTTAGTGTGTCAAGTGGGTGTAAAGCGGCATAAACACAGCAGTGAAAAGCAGCTAAACCCCATTATAAAAATAAATTACTTCGAAAAATCCATGAAACAAAGACAGTGAAAGAGAGCGAAATTCTTACACAATGCGTTCAGGGGCTGTGATGCAACCTGGATTGACCATATCTAGACCCACAGCTGGATGAGACATAAGGGTGGACACTCTTGGGGCTGAGAGGTTTGGTGAGGTTGGGTGAGCAAACGCAGACCCTTTAAAGTAATACTGCGTGGTACCCATCGCATGGGTCGCAAATCTCCAAGTTCAAGGGCATCTTCCTACATCGAAAACATGCATGAGAAAACAAAAAGATGGTACACCATGTGATGGGGAAAGGTTTCTAATACGCACCTCATTTCTCTTCTCCTTGTGCCCGGGTTCGCCATTCCAGCCGCTTTACTAATAATCTCCCTACTTGGAGCATCAGCACCTTTAACCTCCTGTTCCGTACAGGTTGCAATATGTCCTGAGGATGAACGGGTAGACGGGGAACCAGTGAGAGACTAGCTCTTGGTGTTGGGACAGGCACAGGTCACTCTATTTTCCCATCAGGAAGAAGAATTAACCACAGGCTCATCCTCCCCCCCGGAACCAGAACAGGGCCTGAAGCCATCCTGCACTTTTGCGGCCAGCTCCCAAAAAAGCGAGTTGTAAAATGGAGCTTCAGGGCACGGCAATTCACAAACCTGCAGAGTTATAAATGATAACTCTCGTCCACAAATATATTGAGGGAAGGCAAAGAAGAGGATTTGAAATCAAGGCAGAATTGCAGGAAACAGATTTCAGGAGGTAGATTCGAATCGCCTTTAAAGCACATGAAAAGCGGCAAAACGTTGACAATGATGCCCTTGGCCAAAAAGGGCGTATGCGTTTTTTCCTGAATATATTCAGGAAAAAACGCATACGCCCTTTTTGGCCAACCAAGCAACCTGGAAAGGCAAATCAGCGCTACAAAGAAGACTCGCTACCCATCGGTCAAAAGGGCCATGCTGAAAAAAGTCTCAAAACCAGAAATGCAGGACAGGCCATGGAGAAATGGGAGCCTTGCTACACTGATGGGCGGGATGTAAATTGCCAACAGCCCCTCTGGAGAAGTGTACGGTGTGTCCTGAAACATCTAAAAAACACAGCGTAGAGAGCATAGGGCACTTCCACTCATGGGGGTATAAATTGGGAAAATGAAAAATCAGCAAGACACAAGCACCCCAAAGTTTAGGGCTGCTCTGTTGACAAGGACCTCCACTTCATTCCACCTTCAATATCCCAGGAAAGAGAAAAATGGATAAAGAAGTTGTGGTCCTTATGTACAATGGAATATCACTCAGCCATGAAATCAATGTCATAAGGCTAGTAGCAGCATGATGAGTGGATTTAGGTACGGCGATTCTAAGTGAAATAAGTCACACAGAAAAGGACACTTCTCATAAGGTATCACTTATAGAGGGAATGTAAAAACCATTACACTTGAACTGAATTACAAAACAGAACAGAGTCACACATGCAGAAAACACACTATGGCTGCTTAACGGGAAAGGTGAGGTGGGGTGATACATAAAACAAGGGTTTCAAATTAGCTCAGATACCGTTCCATAAACCCAATATGTAATAGACAAGACCTACTCCTTGCTCAGAGAACTGGACTCAACACGCCCTATTCACTGCACAAGAATATATCTGACTAGTAATAATCTTAAAACCTATGTATTGATATCTCTCTCTTAGTGTGTCAAGTGGGTGTAAAGCGGCATAAACACAGCAGTGAAAAGCAGCTAAACCCCATTATAAAAATAAATTACTTTTACAAACCCATGAAACAAAGACAGTAAAAGAGAGAGAAATTCTTACACAATGCGTTCAGGGGCTGTGATGCAACCTGGATTGACCATATCTAGACCCACAGCTGGATGAGACATAAGGGTGGACACTCTTGGGGCTGAGAGGTTTGGTGAGGTTGGGTGAGCAAACGCAGACCCTTTAAAGTAATACTGCGTGGTACCCATCGCATGGGTCCCAAATCTCCAGGTTTAAGGGCATCTTACTACATCGAAAACATGCATGAGAAAACAAAACGATGGTACACCATGTGATGGGGAAAGGTTTCTAAAACGCACCTCATTTCTCTTCTCCTTGTGCCCGGGTTCGCCATTCCAGCCGCTTTACTAACAATCTCCCTACTTGGAGCATCAGCACCTTTAACCTCCTGTTCCGTACAGGTTGCAATTTGTCCGGAGGATGAACGGGTAGACGGGGAACCAGTGAGAGACTAGCTTTTGGTGTTGGGACAGGCACAGGTCACTCTATTTTCCCATCAGGAAGAAGAATTAACCACAGGCTCATCCTCCCCCCCGGAACCAGAACAGGGCCTGAAGCCATCCTGCGCTTTTGCGGCCAGCTCCCAAAAAAGCGAGTTGTAAAATGGAGCTTCAGGGCACTGCAATTCACAAACCTGCAGAGTTATAAATGATAACTCTCGTCCACAAATATATTGAGGGAAGGCAAAGAAGAGGATTTGAAATCAAGGCAGAATTGCAGGAAACAGATTTCAGGAGGTAGATTCGAATCGCCTTTAAAGCACATGAAAAGCAGCAAAACGTTGACAATGATGCCCTTGGCCAAAAAGGGCGTATGCGTTTTTTCCTGAATATATTCAGGAAAAAACGCATACGCCCTTTTTGGCCAACCAAGCAACCTGGAAAGGCAAATCAGCGCTACAAAGAAGACTCGCTACCCATCGGTCAAAAGGGCCATGCTGAAAAAAGTCTCAAAACCAGAAATGCAGGACAGGCCATGGAGAAACGGGAGCCTTGCTACACTGATGGGCGGGATGGAAATTGCCAACAGCCACTCTGGAGAAGTGTACGGTGTGTCCTGAAACATCTAAAAAACACAGCTTAGAGAGCATAGGGCACTTCCACTCATGGGGGTATAAATTGGGAAAATGAAAAATCAGCAAGACACAAGCACCCCAAAGTTTAGGGCTGCTCTGTTGACAAGGACCTCCACTTCATTCCACCTTCAATATCCCAGGAAAGAGAAAAATGGATAAAGAAGTTGTGGTCCTTATGTACAATGGAATATCACTCAGCCATGAAATCAATGTCATAAGGCTAGTAGCAGCATGATGAGTGGATTTAGGTACGACGATTCTAAGTGAAATAAGTCACACAGAAAAGGACACTTCTCATAAGGTATCACTTATAGAGGGAATGTCAAAACCGTTACAC
Source organism: Balaenoptera ricei (assembly GCF_028023285.1). Lineage (NCBI taxonomy): Eukaryota > Metazoa > Chordata > Mammalia > Artiodactyla > Balaenopteridae > Balaenoptera > Balaenoptera ricei. The sequence continues at coordinate 46,656,811 of NC_082642.1, read as the reverse complement.
TTGAACTGAATTACAAAACAGAACAGAGTCACACATGCAGAAAACACACTATGGCTGCTTAACGGGAAAGGTGAGGTGGGGTGATACATAAAACAAGGGTTTCAAATTAGCTCAGATACCGTTCCATAAACCCAATATGTAATAGACAAGACCTACTCCTTGCTCAGAGAACTGGACTCAACACACCCTATTCACCGCACAAGAATATATCTGACTAGTAATAATCTTAAAGCTTATGTATTGATATCTCACTGTTAGTGTGTCAAGTGGGTGTAAAGCGGCATAAACACAGCAGTGAAAAGCAGCTAAACCCCATTATAAAAATAAATTACTTTGAAAAACCCATGAAACAAAGACAGTGAAAGAGAGCGAAATTCTTACACAATGCGTTCAGGGGCTGTGATGCAACCTGGATTGACCATATCTAGACCCACAGCTGGATGAGACATAAGGGTGCACACTCTTGGGGCTGAGAGGTTTGGTGAGGTTGGGTGAGCAAACGCAGACCCTTTAAAGTAATACTGCGTGGTACCCATCGCATGGGTCCCAAATCTCCAGGTTTAAGGGCATCTTCCTACATCGAAAACATGCATGAGAAAACAAAACGATGGTACACCATGTGATGGGGAAAGGTTTCTAAAACGCACCTCATTTCTCTTCTCCTTGTGCCCGGGTTCGCCATTCCAGCCGCTTTACTAACAATCTCCCTACTTGGAGCATCAGCACCTTTAACCTCCTGTTCCGTACAGGTTGCAATTTGTCCTGAGGATGAACAGGTAGACGGGGAACCAGTGAGAGACTAGCTCTTGGTGTTGGGACAGGCACAGGTCACTCTATTTTCCCATCAGGAAGAAGAATGAACCACAGGCTCATCCTCCCCCCCGGAACCAGAACAGGGCCTGAAGCCATCCTGCGCTTTTGCGGCCAGCTCCCAAAAAAGCGAGTTGTAAAATGGAGCTTCAGGGCACTGCAATTCACAAACCTGCAGAGTTATAAATGATAACTCTCGTCCACAAATATATTGAGGGAAGGCAAAGAAGAGGATTTGAAATCAAGGCAGAATTGCAGGAAACAGATTTCAGGAGGTAGATTCGAATCGCCTTGAAAGCACATGAAAAGCGGCAAAACGTTGACAATGATGCCCTTGGCCAAAAAGGGCGTATGCGTTTTTTCCTGAATATATTCAGGAAAAAACGCATACGCCCTTTTTGGCCAACCAAGCAACCTGGAAAGGCAAATCAGCGCTACAAAGAAGACTCGCTACCCATCGGTCAAAAGGGCCATGCTGAAAAAAGTCTCAAAACCAGAAATGCAGGACAGGCCATGGAGAAATGGGAGCCTTGCTACACTGATGGGCGGGATGTAAATTGCCAACAGCCACTCTGGAGAAGTGTACGGTGTGTCCTGAAACATCTAAAAAACACAGCTTAGAGAGCATAGGGCACTTCCACTCATGGGGGTATAAATTGGGAAAATGAAAAATCAGCAAGACACAAGCACCCCAAAGTTTAGGGCTGCTCTGTTGACAAGGACCTCCACTTCATTCCACCTTCAATATCCCAGGAAAGAGAAAAATGGATAAAGAAGTTGTGGTCCTTATGTACAATGGAATATCACTCAGCCATGAAATCAATGTCATAAGGCTAGTAGCAGCATGATGAGTGGATTTAGGTACGGCGATTCTAAGTGAAATAAGTCACACAGAAAAGGACACTTCTCATAAGGTATCACTTATAGAGGGAATGTAAAAACCGTTACACTTGAACTGAATTACAAAACAGAACAGAGTCACACATGCAGAAAACACACTATGGCTGCTTAACGGGAAAGGTGAGGTGGGGTGATACATAAAACAAGGGTTTCAAATTAGCTCAGATACCGTTCCATAAACCCAATATGTAATAGACAAGACCTACTCCTTGCTCAGAGAACTGGACTCAACACGCCCTATTCACCGCACAAGAATATATCTGACTAGTAATAATCTTAAAACCTATGTATTGATATCTCTCTCTTAGTGTGTCAAGTGGGTGTAAAGCGGCATAAACACAGCAGTGAAAAGCAGCTAAACCCCATTATAAAAATAAATTACTTTTACAAACCCATGAAACAAAGACAGTAAAAGAGAGAGAAATTCTTACACAATGCGTTCAGGGGCTGTGATGCAACCTGGATTGACCATATCTAGACCCACAGCTGGATGAGACATAAGGGTGGACACTCTTGGGGCTGAGAGGTTTGGTGAGGTTGGGTGAGCAAACGCAGACCCTTTAAAGTAATACTGCGTGGTACCCATCGCATGGGTCGCAAATCTCCAGGTTCAAGGGCATCTTCCTACATCGAAAACATGCATGAGCAAACAAAAAGATGGTACACCATGTGATGGGGAAAGGTTTCTAAAACGCACCTCATTTCTCTTCTCCTTGTGCCCGGGTTCGCCATTCCAGCCGCTTTACTAATAATCTCCCTACTTGGAGCATCAGCACCTTTAACCTCCTGTTCCGTACAGGTTGCAATTTGTCCTGAGGATGAACGGGTAGACGGGGAACCAGTGAGAGACTAGCTCTTGGTGTTGGGACAGGCACAGGTCACTCTATTTTCCCATCAGGAAGAAGAATTAACCACAGGCTCATCCTCCCCCCCGGAACCAGAACAGGGCCTGAAGCTATCCTGCGCTTTTGCGGCCAGCTCCCAAAAAAGCGAGTTGTAAAATGGAGCTTCAGGGCACTGCAATTCACAAACATGCAGAGTTATAAATGATAACTCTCGTCCACAAATATATTGAGGGAAGGCAAAGAAGAGGATTTGAAATCAAGGCAGAATTGCAGGAAACAGATTTCAGGAGGTAGATTGGAATCGCATTTAAAGCACATGAAAAGCAGCAAAACGTTGACAATGATGCCCTTGGCCAAAAAGGGCGTATGCGTTTTTTCCTGAATATATTCAGGAAAAAACGCATACGCCCTTTTTGGCCAACCAAGCAACCTGGAAAGGCAAATCAGCGCTACAAAGAAGACTCGCTACCCATCGGTCAAAAGGGCCATGCTGAAAAAAGTCTCAAAACCAGAAATGCAGGACAGGCCATGGAGAAATGGGAGCCTTGCTACACTGATGGGCGGGATGTAAATTGCCAACAGCCACTCTGGAGAAGTGTACGGTGTGTCCTGAAACATCTAAAAAACACAGCTTAGAGAGCATAGGGCACTTCCACTCATGGGGGTATAAATTGGGAAAATGAAAAATCAGCAAGACACAAGCACCCCAAAGTTTAGGGCTGCTCTGTTGACAAGGACCTCCACTTCATTCCACCTTCAATATCCCAGGAAAGAGAAAAATGGATAAAGAAGTTGTGGTCCTTATGTACAATGGAATATCACTCAGCCATGAAATCAATGTCATAAGGCTAGTAGCAGCATGATGAGTGGATTTAGGTACGGCAATTCTAAGTGAAATAAGTCACACAGAAAAGGACACTTCTCATAAGGTATCACTTATAGAGGGAATGTAAAAACCGTTACACTTGAACTGAATTACAAAACAGAACAGAGTCACACATGCAGAAAACACACTATGGCTGCTTAACGGGAAAGGTGAGGTGGGGTGATACATAAAACAAGGGTTTCAAATTAGCTCAGATACCGTTCCATAAACCCAATATGTAATAGACAAGACCTACTCCTTGCTCAGAGAACTGGACTCAACACGCCCTATTCACCGCACAAGAATATATCTGACTAGTAATAATCTTAAAACCTATGTATTGATATCTCTCTCTTAGTGTGTCAAGTGGGTGTAAAGCGGCATAAACACAGCAATGAAAAGCAGCTAAACCCCATTATAAAAATAAATTACTTTAACAAACCCATGAAACAAAGACAGTAAAAGAGAGAGAAATTCTTACACAATGCGTTCAGGGGCTGTGATGCAACCTGGATTGACCATATCTAGACCCACAGCTGGATGAGACATAAGGGTGGACACTCTTGGGGCTGAGAGGTTTGGTGAGGTTGGGTGAGCAAACGCAGACCCTTTAAAGTAATACTGCGTGGTACCCATCGCATGGGTCGCAAATCTCCAGGTTCAAGGGCATCTTCCTACATCGAAAACATGCATGAGAAAACAAAAAGATGGTACACCATGTGATGGGGAAAGGTTTCTAAAACACACCTCATTTCTCTTCTCCTTGTGCCCGGGTTCGCCATTCCAGCCGCTTTACTAATAATCTCCCTACTTGGAGCATCAGCACCTTTAACCTCCTGTTCCGTACAGGTTGCAATTTGTCCTGAGGATGAACGGGTAGACGGGGAACCAGTGAGAGACTAGCTCTTGGTGTTGGGACAGGCACAGGTCACTCTATTTTCCCATCAGGAAGAAGAATTAACCACAGGCTCATCCTCCCCCCCGGAACCAGAACAGGGCCTGAAGCCATCCTGCGCTTTTGAGGCCAGCTCCAAAAAAGCGAGTTGTAAAATGGAGCTTCAGGGCACTGCAATTCACAAACCTGCAGAGTTATAAATGATAACTCTCGTCCACAAATATATTGAGGGAAGGCAAAGAAGAGGATTTGAAATCAAGGCAGAATTGCAGGAAACAGATTTCAGGAGGTAGATTCGAATCGCCTTTAAAGCACATGAAAAGCAGCAAAACGTTGACAATGATGCCCTTGGCCAAAAAGGGCGTATGCGTTTTTTCCTGAATATATTCAGGAAAAAACGCATACGCCCTTTTTGGCCAACCAAGCAACCTGGAAAGGCAAATCAGCGCTACAAAGAAGACTCGCTACCCATCGGTCAAAAGGGCCATGCTGAAAAAAGTCTCAAAACAAGAAATGCAGGACAGGCCATGGAGAAATGGGAGCCTTGCTACACTGATGGGCGGGATGTAAATTGCCAACAGCCACTCTGGAGAAGTGTACGGTGTGTCCTGAAACATCTAAAAAACACAGCTTAGAGAGCATAGGGCACTTCCACTCATGGGGGTATAAATTGGGAAAATGAAAAATCAGCAAGACACAAGCACCCCAAAGTTTAGGGCTGCTCTGTTGACAAGGACCTCCACTTCATTCCACCTTCAATATCCCAGGAAAGAGAAAAATGGATAAAGAAGTTGTGGTCCTTATGTACAATGGAATATCACTCAGCCATGAAATCAATGTCATAAGGCTAGTAGCAGCATGATGAGTGGATTTAGGTACGGCGATTCTAAGTGAAATAAGTCACACAGAAAAGGATACTTCTCATAAGGTATCACTTATAGAGGGAATGTAAAAACCGTTACACTTGAACTGAATTACAAAACAGAACAGAGTCACACATGCAGAAAACACACTATGGCTGCTTAACGGGAAAGGTGAGGTGGGGTGATACATAAAACAAGGGTTTCAAATTAGCTCAGATACCATTCCAGAAACCCAATATGTAATAGACAAGACCTACTCCTTGCTCAGAGAACTGGACTCAACACGCCCTATTCACCGCACAAGAATATATCTGACTAGTAATAATCTTAAAACCTATGTATTGATATCTCTCTCTTAGTGTGTCAAGTGGGTGTAAAGCGGCATAAACACAGCAGTGAAAAGCAGCTAAACCCCATTATAAAAATAAATTACTTTTACAAACCCATGAAACAAAGACAGTAAAAGAGAGAGAAATTCTTACACAATGCGTTCAGGGGCTGTGATGCAACCTGGATTGACCATATCTAGACCCACAGCTGGATGAGACATAAGGGTGGACACTCTTGGGGCTGAGAGGTTTGGTGAGGTTGGGTGAGCAAACGCAGACCCTTTAAAGTAATACTGCGTGGTACCCATCGCATGGGTCCCAAATCTCCAGGTTTAAGGGCATCTTACTACATCGAAAACATGCATGAGAAAACAAAACGATGGTACACCATGTGATGGGGAAAGGTTTCTAAAACGCACCTCATTTCTCTTCTCCTTGTGCCCGGGTTCGCCATTCCAGCCGCTTTACTAACAATCTCCCTACTTGGAGCATCAGCACCTTTAACCTCCTGTTCCGTACAGGTTGCAATTTGTCCGGAGGATGAACGGGTAGACGGGGAACCAGTGAGAGACTAGCTTTTGGTGTTGGGACAGGCACAGGTCACTCTATTTTCCCATCAGGAAGAAGAATTAACCACAGGCTCATCCTCCCCCCCGGAACCAGAACAGGGCCTGAAGCCATCCTGCGCTTTTGCGGCCAGCTCCCAAAAAAGCGAGTTGTAAAATGGAGCTTCAGGGCACTGCAATTCACAAACCTGCAGAGTTATAAATGATAACTCTCGTCCACAAATATATTGAGGGAAGGCAAAGAAGAGGATTTGAAATCAAGGCAGAATTGCAGGAAACAGATTTCAGGAGGTAGATTCGAATCGCCTTTAAAGCACATGAAAAGCAGCAAAACGTTGACAATGATGCCCTTGGCCAAAAAGGGCGTATGCGTTTTTTCCTGAATATATTCAGGAAAAAACGCATACGCCCTTTTTGGCCAACCAAGCAACCTGGAAAGGCAAATCAGCGCTACAAAGAAGACTCGCTACCCATCGGTCAAAAGGGCCATGCTGAAAAAAGTCTCAAAACCAGAAATGCAGGACAGGCCATGGAGAAACGGGAGCCTTGCTACACTGATGGGCGGGATGGAAATTGCCAACAGCCACTCTGGAGAAGTGTACGGTGTGTCCTGAAACATCTAAAAAACACAGCTTAGAGAGCATAGGGCACTTCCACTCATGGGGGTATAAATTGGGAAAATGAAAAATCAGCAAGACACAAGCACCCCAAAGTTTAGGGCTGCTCTGTTGACAAGGACCTCCACTTCATTCCACCTTCAATATCCCAGGAAAGAGAAAAATGGATAAAGAAGTTGTGGTCCTTATGTACAATGGAATATCACTCAGCCATGAAATCAATGTCATAAGGCTAGTAGCAGCATGATGAGTGGATTTAGGTACGACGATTCTAAGTGAAATAAGTCACACAGAAAAGGACACTTCTCATAAGGTATCACTTATAGAGGGAATGTCAAAACCGTTACACTTGAACTGAATTACAAAACAGAACAGAGTCACACATGCAGAAAACACACTATGGCTGCTTAACGGGAAAGGTGAGGTGGGGTGATACATAAAACAAGGGTTTCAAATTAGCTCAGATACCGTTCCATAAACCCAATATGTAATAGACAAGACCTACTCCTTGCTCAGAGAACTGGACTCAACACGCCCTATTCACCGCACAAGAATATATCTGACTAGTAATAATCTTAAAACCTATGTATTGATATCTCTCTCTTAGTGTGTCAAGTGGGTGTAAAGCGGCATAAACACAGCAATGAAAAGCAGCTAAACCCCATTATAAAAATAAATTACTTTAACAAACCCATGAAACAAAGACAGTAAAAGAGAGAGAAATTCTTACACAATGCGTTCAGGGGCTGTGATGCAACCTGGATTGACCATATCTAGACCCACAGCTGGATGAGACATAAGGGTGGACACTCTTGGGGCTGAGAGGTTTGGTGAGGTTGGGTGAGCAAACGCAGACCCTTTAAAGTAATACTGCGTGGTACCCATCGCATGGGTCGCAAATCTCCAGGTTCAAGGGCATCTTCCTACATCGAAAACATGCATGAGAAAACAAAAAGATGGTACACCATGTGATGGGGAAAGGTTTCTAAAACACACCTCATTTCTCTTCTCCTTGTGCCCGGGTTCGCCATTCCAGCCGCTTTACTAATAATCTCCCTACTTGGAGCATCAGCACCTTTAACCTCCTGTTCCGTACAGGTTGCAATTTGTCCTGAGGATGAACGGGTAGACGGGGAACCAGTGAGAGACTAGCTCTTGGTGTTGGGACAGGCACAGGTCACTCTATTTTCCCATCAGGAAGAAGAATTAACCACAGGCTCATCCTCCCCCCCGGAACCAGAACAGGGCCTGAAGCCATCCTGCGCTTTTGAGGCCAGCTCCAAAAAAGCGAGTTGTAAAATGGAGCTTCAGGGCACTGCAATTCACAAACCTGCAGAGTTATAAATGATAACTCTCGTCCACAAATATATTGAGGGAAGGCAAAGAAGAGGATTTGAAATCAAGGCAGAATTGCAGGAAACAGATTTCAGGAGGTAGATTCGAATCGCCTTTAAAGCACATGAAAAGCAGCAAAACGTTGACAATGATGCCCTTGGCCAAAAAGGGCGTATGCGTTTTTTCCTGAATATATTCAGGAAAAAACGCATACGCCCTTTTTGGCCAACCAAGCAACCTGGAAAGGCAAATCAGCGCTACAAAGAAGACTCGCTACCCATCGGTCAAAAGGGCCATGCTGAAAAAAGTCTCAAAACAAGAAATGCAGGACAGGCCATGGAGAAATGGGAGCCTTGCTACACTGATGGGCGGGATGTAAATTGCCAACAGCCACTCTGGAGAAGTGTACGGTGTGTCCTGAAACATCTAAAAAACACAGCTTAGAGAGCATAGGGCACTTCCACTCATGGGGGTATAAATTGGGAAAATGAAAAATCAGCAAGACACAAGCACCCCAAAGTTTAGGGCTGCTCTGTTGACAAGGACCTCCACTTCATTCCACCTTCAATATCCCAGGAAAGAGAAAAATGGATAAAGAAGTTGTGGTCCTTATGTACAATGGAATATCACTCAGCCATGAAATCAATGTCATAAGGCTAGTAGCAGCATGATGAGTGGATTTAGGTACGGCGATTCTAAGTGAAATAAGTCACACAGAAAAGGATACTTCTCATAAGGTATCACTTATAGAGGGAATGTAAAAACCGTTACACTTGAACTGAATTACAAAACAGAACAGAGTCACACATGCAGAAAACACACTATGGCTGCTTAACGGGAAAGGTGAGGTGGGGTGATACATAAAACAAGGGTTTCAAATTAGCTCAGATACCATTCCAGAAACCCAATATGTAATAGACAAGACCTACTCCTTGCTCAGAGAACTGGACTCAACACGCCCTATTCACCGCACAAGAATATATCTGACTAGTAATAATCTTAAAACCTATGTATTGATATCTCTCTCTTAGTGTGTCAAGTGGGTGTAAAGCGGCATAAACACAGCAGTGAAAAGCAGCTAAACCCCATTATAAAAATAAATTACTTTTACAAACCCATGAAACAAAGACAGTAAAAGAGAGAGAAATTCTTACACAATGCGTTCAGGGGCTGTGATGCAACCTGGATTGACCATATCTAGACCCACAGCTGGATGAGACATAAGGGTGGACACTCTTGGGGCTGAGAGGTTTGGTGAGGTTGGGTGAGCAAACGCAGACCCTTTAAAGTAATACTGCGTGGTACCCATCGCATGGGTCCCAAATCTCCAGGTTTAAGGGCATCTTACTACATCGAAAACATGCATGAGAAAACAAAACGATGGTACACCATGTGATGGGGAAAGGTTTCTAAAACGCACCTCATTTCTCTTCTCCTTGTGCCCGGGTTCGCCATTCCAGCCGCTTTACTAACAATCTCCCTACTTGGAGCATCAGCACCTTTAACCTCCTGTTCCGTACAGGTTGCAATTTGTCCGGAGGATGAACGGGTAGACGGGGAACCAGTGAGAGACTAGCTTTTGGTGTTGGGACAGGCACAGGTCACTCTATTTTCCCATCAGGAAGAAGAATTAACCACAGGCTCATCCTCCCCCCCGGAACCAGAACAGGGCCTGAAGCCATCCTGCGCTTTTGCGGCCAGCTCCCAAAAAAGCGAGTTGTAAAATGGAGCTTCAGGGCACTGCAATTCACAAACCTGCAGAGTTATAAATGATAACTCTCGTCCACAAATATATTGAGGGAAGGCAAAGAAGAGGATTTGAAATCAAGGCAGAATTGCAGGAAACAGATTTCAGGAGGTAGATTCGAATCGCCTTTAAAGCACATGAAAAGCAGCAAAACGTTGACAATGATGCCCTTGGCCAAAAAGGGCGTATGCGTTTTTTCCTGAATATATTCAGGAAAAAACGCATACGCCCTTTTTGGCCAACCAAGCAACCTGGAAAGGCAAATCAGCGCTACAAAGAAGACTCGCTACCCATCGGTCAAAAGGGCCATGCTGAAAAAAGTCTCAAAACCAGAAATGCAGGACAGGCCATGGAGAAACGGGAGCCTTGCTACACTGATGGGCGGGATGGAAATTGCCAACAGCCACTCTGGAGAAGTGTACGGTGTGTCCTGAAACATCTAAAAAACACAGCTTAGAGAGCATAGGGCACTTCCACTCATGGGGGTATAAATTGGGAAAATGAAAAATCAGCAAGACACAAGCACCCCAAAGTTTAGGGCTGCTCTGTTGACAAGGACCTCCACTTCATTCCACCTTCAATATCCCAGGAAAGAGAAAAATGGATAAAGAAGTTGTGGTCCTTATGTACAATGGAATATCACTCAGCCATGAAATCAATGTCATAAGGCTAGTAGCAGCATGATGAGTGGATTTAGGTACGACGATTCTAAGTGAAATAAGTCACACAGAAAAGGACACTTCTCATAAGGTATCACTTATAGAGGGAATGTCAAAACCGTTACACTTGAACTGAATTACAAAACAGAACAGAGTCACACATGCAGAAAACACACTATGGCTGCTTAACGGGAAAGGTGAGGTGGGGTGATACATAAAACAAGGGTTTCAAATTAGCTCAGATACCGTTCCATAAACCCAATATGTAATAGACAAGACCTACTCCTTGCTCAGAGAACTGGACTCAACACGCCCTATTCACCGCACAAGAATATATCTGACTAGTAATAATCTTAAAACCTATGTATTGATATCTCTCTCTTAGTGTGTCAAGTGGGTGTAAAGCGGCATAAACACAGCAATGAAAAGCAGCTAAACCCCATTATAAAAATAAATTACTTTAACAAACCCATGAAACAAAGACAGTAAAAGAGAGAGAAATTCTTACACAATGCGTTCAGGGGCTGTGATGCAACCTGGATTGACCATATCTAGACCCACAGCTGGATGAGACATAAGGGTGGACACTCTTGGGGCTGAGAGGTTTGGTGAGGTTGGGTGAGCAAACGCAGACCCTTTAAAGCAATACTGCGTGGTACCCATCGCATGGGTCGCAAATCTCCAGGTTCAAGGGCATCTTCCTACATCGAAAACATGCATGAGAAAACAAAAAGATGGTACACCATGTGATGGGGAAAGGTTTCTAAAACACACCTCATTTCTCTTCTCCTTGTGCCTGGGTTCGCCATTCCAGCCGCTTTACTAATAATCTCCCTACTTGGAGCATCAGCACCTTTAACCTCCTGTTCCGTACAGGTTGCAATTTGTCCTGAGGATGAACGGGTAGACGGGGAACCAGTGAGAGACTAGCTCTTGGTGTTGGGACAGGCACAGGTCACTCTATTTTCCCATCAGGAAGAAGAATTAACCACAGGCTCATCCTCCCCCCCGGAACCAGAACAGGGCCTGAAGCCATCCTGCGCTTTTGAGGCCAGCTCCAAAAAAGCGAGTTGTAAAATGGAGCTTCAGGGCACTGCAATTCACAAACCTGCAGAGTTATAAATGATAACTCTCGTCCACAAATATATTGAGGGAAGGCAAAGAAGAGGATTTGAAATCAAGGCAGAATTGCAGGAAACAGATTTCAGGAGGTAGATTCGAATCGCCTTTAAAGCACATGAAAAGCAGCAAAACGTTGACAATGATGCCCTTGGCCAAAAAGGGCGTATGCGTTTTTTCCTGAATATATTCAGGAAAAAACGCATACGCCCTTTTTGGCCAACCAAGCAACCTGGAAAGGCAAATCAGCGCTACAAAGAAGACTCGCTACCCATCGGTCAAAAGGGCCATGCTGAAAAAAGTCTCAAAACCAGAAATGCAGGACAGGCCATGGAGAAATGGGAGCCTTGCTACACTGATGGGCGGGATGTAAATTGCCAACAGCCACTCTGGAGAAGTGTACGGTGTGTCCTGAAACATCTAAAAAACACAGCTTAGAGAGCATAGGGCACTTCCACTCATGGGGGTATAAATTGGGAAAATGAAAAATCAGCAAGACACAAGCACCCCAAAGTTTAGGGCTGCTCTGTTGACAAGGACCTCCACTTCATTCCACCTTCAATATCCCAGGAAAGAGAAAAATGGATAAAGAAGTTGTGGTCCTTATGTACAATGGAATATCACTCAGCCATGAAATCAATGTCATAAGGCTAGTAGCAGCATGATGAGTGGATTTAGGTACGGCGATTCTAAGTGAAATAAGTCACACAGAAAAGGATACTTCTCATAAGGTATCACTTATAGAGGGAATGTAAAAACCGTTACACTTGAACTGAATTACAAAACAGAACAGAGTCACACATGCAGAAAACACACTATGGCTGCTTAACGGGAAAGGTGAGGTGGGGTGATACATAAAACAAGGGTTTCAAATTAGCTCAGATACCATTCCAGAAACCCAATATGTAATAGACAAGACCTACTCCTTGCTCAGAGAACTGGACTCAACACGCCCTATTCACCGCACAAGAATATATCTGACTAGTAATAATCTTAAAACCTATGTATTGATATCTCTCTCTTAGTGTGTCAAGTGGGTGTAAAGCGGCATAAACACAGCAGTGAAAAGCAGCTAAACCCCATTATAAAAATAAATTACTTTTACAAACCCATGAAACAAAGACAGTAAAAGAGAGAGAAATTCTTACACAATGCGTTCAGGGGCTGTGATGCAACCTGGATTGACCATATCTAGACCCACAGCTGGATGAGACATAAGGGTGGACACTCTTGGGGCTGAGAGGTTTGGTGAGGTTGGGTGAGCAAACGCAGACCCTTTAAAGTAATACTGCGTGGTACCCATCGCATGGGTCCCAAATCTCCAGGTTTAAGGGCATCTTACTACATCGAAAACATGCATGAGAAAACAAAACGATGGTACACCATGTGATGGGGAAAGGTTTCTAAAACGCACCTCATTTCTCTTCTCCTTGTGCCCGGGTTCGCCATTCCAGCCGCTTTACTAACAATCTCCCTACTTGGAGCATCAGCACCTTTAACCTCCTGTTCCGTACAGGTTGCAATTTGTCCGGAGGATGAACGGGTAGACGGGGAACCAGTGAGAGACTAGCTTTTGGTGTTGGGACAGGCACAGGTCACTCTATTTTCCCATCAGGAAGAAGAATTAACCACAGGCTCATCCTCCCCCCCGGAACCAGAACAGGGCCTGAAGCCATCCTGCGCTTTTGCGGCCAGCTCCCAAAAAAGCGAGTTGTAAAATGGAGCTTCAGGGCACTGCAATTCACAAACCTGCAGAGTTATAAATGATAACTCTCGTCCACAAATATATTGAGGGAAGGCAAAGAAGAGGATTTGAAATCAAGGCAGAATTGCAGGAAACAGATTTCAGGAGGTAGATTCGAATCGCCTTGAAAGCACATGAAAAGCGGCAAAACGTTGACAATGATGCCCTTGGCCAAAAAGGGCGTATGCGTTTTTTCCTGAATATATTCAGGAAAAAACGCATACGCCCTTTTTGGCCAACCAAGCAACCTGGAAAGGCAAATCAGCGCTACAAAGAAGACTCGCTACCCATCGGTCAAAAGGGCCATGCTGAAAAAAGTCTCAAAACCAGAAATGCAGGACAGGCCATGGAGAAATGGGAGCCTTGCTACACTGATGGACGGGATGTAAATTGCCAACAGCCACTCTGGAGAAGTGTACGGTGTGTCCTGAAACATCTAAAAAACACAGCTTAGAGAGCATAGGGCACTTCCACTCATGGGGGTATAAATTGGGAAAATGAAAAATCAGCAAGACACAAGCACCCCAAAGTTTAGGGCTGCTCTGTTGACAAGGACCTCCACTTCATTCCACCTTCAATATCCCAGGAAAGAGAAAAATGGATAAAGAAGTTGTGGTCCTTATGTACAATGGAATATCACTCAGCCATGAAATCAATGTCATAAGGCTAGTAGCAGCATGATGAGTGGATTTAGGTACGGCGATTCTAAGTGAAATAAGTCACACAGAAAAGGACACTTCTCATAAGGTATCACTTATAGAGGGAATGTAAAAACCGTTACACTTGAACTGAATTACAAAACAGAACAGAGTCACACATGCAGAAAACACACTATGGCTGCTTAACGGGAAAGGTGAGGTGGGGTGATACATAAAACAAGGGTTTCAAATTAGCTCAGATACCGTTCCATAAACCCAATATGTAATAGACAAGACCTACTCCTTGCTCAGAGAACTGGACTCAACACGCCCTATTCACCGCACAAGAATATATCTGACTAGTAATAATCTTAAAACCTATGTATTGATATCTCTCTCTTAGTGTGTCAAGTGGGTGTAAAGCGGCATAAACACAGCAGTGAAAAGCAGCTAAACCCCATTATAAAAATAAATTACTTTTACAAACCCATGAAACAAAGACAGTAAAAGAGAGAGAAATTCTTACACAATGCGTTCAGGGGCTGTGATGCAACCTGGATTGACCATATCTAGACCCACAGCTGGATGAGACATAAGGGTGGACACTCTTGGGGCTGAGAGGTTTGGTGAGGTTGGGTGAGCAAACGCAGACCCTTTAAAGTAATACTGCGTGGTACCCATCGCATGGGTCGCAAATCTCCAGGTTCAAGGGCATCTTCCTACATCGAAAACATGCATGAGCAAACAAAAAGATGGTACACCATGTGATGGGGAAAGGTTTCTAAAACGCACCTCATTTCTCTTCTCCTTGTGCCCGGGTTCGCCATTCCAGCCGCTTTACTAATAATCTCCCTACTTGGAGCATCAGCACCTTTAACCTCCTGTTCCGTACAGGTTGCAATTTGTCCTGAGGATGAACGGGTAGACGGGGAACCAGTGAGAGACTAGCTCTTGGTGTTGGGACAGGCACAGGTCACTCTATTTTCCCATCAGGAAGAAGAATCAACCACAGGCTCATCCTCCCCCCCGGAACCAGAACAGGGCCTGAAGCTATCCTGCGCTTTTGCGGCCAGCTCCCAAAAAAGCGAGTTGTAAAATGGAGCTTCAGGGCACTGCAATTCACAAACATGCAGAGTTATAAATGATAACTCTCGTCCACAAATATATTGAGGGAAGGCAAAGAAGAGGATTTGAAATCAAGGCAGAATTGCAGGAAACAGATTTCAGGAGGTAGATTGGAATCGCATTTAAAGCACATGAAAAGCAGCAAAACGTTGACAATTATGCCCTTGGCCAAAAAGGGCGTATGCGTTTTTTCCTGAATATATTCAGGAAAAAACGCATACGCCCTTTTTGGCCAACCAAGCAACCTGGAAAGGCAAATCAGCGCTACAAAGAAGACTCGCTACCCATCGGTCAAAAGGGCCATGCTGAAAAAAGTCTCAAAACCAGAAATGCAGGACAGGCCATGGAGAAATGGGAGCCTTGCTACACTGATGGGCGGGATGTAAATTGCCAACAGCCACTCTGGAGAAGTGTACGGTGTGTCCTGAAACATCTAAAAAACACAGCTTAGAGAGCATAGGGCACTTCCACTCATGGGGGTATAAATTGGGAAAATGAAAAATCAGCAAGACACAAGCACCCCAAAGTTTAGGGCTGCTCTGTTGACAAGGACCTCCACTTCATTCCACCTTCAATATCCCAGGAAAGAGAAAAATGGATAAAGAAGTTGTGGTCCTTATGTACAATGGAATATCACTCAGCCATGAAATCAATGTCATAAGGCTAGTAGCAGCATGATGAGTGGATTTAGGTACGACGATTCTAAGTGAAATAAGTCACACAGAAAAGGACACTTCTCATAAGGTATCACTTATAGAGGGAATGTCAAAACCGTTACACTTGAACTGAATTACAAAACAGAACAGAGTCACACATGCAGAAAACACACTATGGCTGCTTAACGGGAAAGGTGAGGTGGGGTGATACATAAAACAAGGGTTTCAAATTAGCTCAGATACCGTTCCATAAACCCAATATGTAATAGACAAGACCTACTCCTTGCTCAGAGAACTGGACTCAACACACCCTATTCACCGCACAAGAATATATCTGACTAGTAATAATCTTAAAGCCTATGTATTGATATCTCACTGTTAGTGTGTCAAGTGGGTGTAAAGTGGCATAAACACAGCAGTGAAAAGCAGCTAAACCCCATTATAAAAATAAATTACTTTGAAAAACCCATGAAACAAAGACAGTGAAAGAGAGAGAAATTCTTACACAATGCGTTCAGGGGCTGTGATGCAACCTGGATTGACCATATCTAGACCCACAGCTGGATGAGACATAAGGGTGGACACTCTTGGGGCTGAGAGGTTTGGTGAGGTTGGGTGAGCAAACGCAGACCCTTTAAAGTAATACTGCGTGGTACCCATCGCATGGGTCCCAAATCTCCAGGTTTAAGGGCATCTTCCTACATCAAAAACATGCATGAGAAAACAAAACGATGGTACACCATGTGATGGGGAAAGGTTTCTAAAACGCACCTCATTTCTCTTCTCCTTGTGCCCGGGTTCGCCATTCCAGCCGCTTTACTAACAATCTCCCTACTTGGAGCATCAGCACCTTTAACCTCCTGTTCTGTACAGGTTGCAATTTGTCCTGAGGATGAACGGGTAGACGGGGAACCAGTGAGAGACTAGCTCTTGGTGTTGGGACAGGCACAGGTCACTCTATTTTCCCATCAGGAAGAAGAATTAACCACAGGCTCATCCTCCCCCCCGGAACCAGAACAGGGCCTGAAGCCATCCTGCGCTTTTGTGGCCAGCTCCCAAAAAAGCGAGTTGTAAAATGGAGCTTCAGGGCACTGCAATTCACAAACCTGCAGAGTTATAAATGATAACTCTCGTCCACAAATATATTGAGGGAAGGCAAAGAAGAGGATTGGAAATCAAGGCAGAATTGCAGGAAACAGATTTCAGGAGGTAGATTCGAATCGCCTTTAAAGCACATGAAAAGCGGCAAAACGTTGACAACGATGCCCTTGGCCAAAAAGGGCGTATGCGTTTTTTCCTGAATATATTCAGGAAAAAACGCATACGCCCTTTTTGGCCAACCAAGCAACCTGGAAAGGCAAATCAGCGCTACAAAGAAGACTCGCTACCCATCGGTCAAAAGGGCCATGCTGAAAAAAGTCTCAAAACCAGAAATGCAGGACAGGCCATGGAGAAATGGGAGCCTTGCTACGCTGATGGGCCGGATGTAAATTGCCAACAGCCACTCTGGAGAAGTGTACGGTGTGTCCTGAAACATCTGAAAAACACAGCTTAGAGAGCATAGGGCACTTCCACTCACGGGCATATAAATTGGGAAAACTAAAAATCAGCAAGACACAGGCACCCCAAAGTTTAGGGCTGCTCTGTTGACAAAAACCTCCACTTCGTGACACCTTAAATATCCCAGGAAAGAGAAAAATGGATAAAGAAGTGGTGGTTTTTATGTACAATGGAATATCACTCAGCCATGAAATCAATGTCATAAGGCTAGTAGCAGCATGATGAGTGGCTTTAGCTACGACGATTCTAAGTGAAATAAGTCACACAGAAAAAGACACTTATCATAAGCTATCACTTATAGAGGGAATGTAAAAACCGCTACACTTGAACTGAATTACAAAACAGAACAGAGTCACACGTTTACAAAACACACTATGGCTGCTTAACGGGAAAGGTGGGGTGGGGTGATGCATAAAACAAGGGTTTCAAATGAGCTCAGATACCGTTCCATAAACCCAATATGTAATAGAAAGACCTACTCCTTGCTCAGTGAACTGGACTCAACACCCCCTATTCACCGCACAAGAATATATCTGACTAGTAAGAATCTTAAAACCTATGTATTGATATCTCTCTGGAAGTGAGTCAAGTGGCTGTAAAGCGGCAGAGACACAGCCGTGAAAAGCAGCTAAACCCCATTATAAAAATAAATTACTTTTAAAAACCCGTGAAACAAAGACAGTGAAAGAGAGAGAAATTCTTACAAAATTCGTTCAGGGGCTGTGATGCAACCTGGATTGACCATATCTAGACCCACAGCTGGAGGAGACATAAGGGTGGACACTCTCGGGGCTGAGAGGTTTGGTGAGGTTGGGGGAGCAAACGCAGAGCCTTTAAAGTAATACTGCCTGTTACCCATCCCATGGGTCCCAAATCTCCAGGTTCAAGGGCATCGTCCTACCTCGAAAACATGCATGAGAAACACAGAAGATGGTACACCGTGTGATCGGGAAAGGTTTCTAAAACGCACCTCATTTCTCATCTCCTTGTGCTCGGGTTCGCCATTCCAGCCGCTTTACTAGCAATCTCCCTCCTTGGAGAATCAGCACCTTTAACCTCCCGTTCCGTACAGCTTGCAATTTGTCCTGAGGATGAACGGGAAGAGGGGGAGCCAATGAGAGACTAGCTCTAGGTGTTGGGACAGGCACAGGTCACTTTATTTTCCCATCAGGAAGAAGAATTAACCACAGGCTCAGCCTGCCGCCCGGAACCAGAATAGGGCCTGAGGCAATCCTGCGCTTTTGCGGCCAGCTCCCAAAAAAGCGAGTTGAAAAATGGAGCTCAGGGGCACTGCAATTCACAAACCTGCAGAGTTATAAATGATAACTCTCGTCCACAAATATATTGAGGGAAGGCAACGAAGAGGATCTGAAAGCAAGGCAGAATTGCAGGAAACAGATTTCAGGAGGTCGATTCGAATCGCCTTTAAAGCACATGAAAAGTGGCAAAACGTTGACAATGATGCCCTTGGCCAAAAAGGGCGTATGCGTTTTTTCCTGAATATATTCAGGAAAAAACGCATACGCCCTTTTTGGCCAACCAAGCAACCTGGAAAGGCAAATCAGCGCTACAAAGAAGTCTCGCTTCCCATCGGTCAAAAGGGCCATGCGGAAAAAAGTGTCAAAACCAGAAATGCAGAACAGGCCATGGAGAAATGGGAGCCTTGCTACACTGATGGGCGGGATGTAAATTGCCAACAGCCACTCTGGAGAAGTGTACGGTGTGTCCTGAAACATCGAAAAAACACAGCTTAGAGCGCATAGGGCACTTCCACTCATGGGCGTATAAATTGGGAAAACTAAAAATCAGCAAGACACAGGCACCCCAAAGTTTAGGGCTGCTCTGTTGACAAGAACCTCCACTTCGTGACACCTTAAATATCCCAGGAAAGAGAAAAATGGATAAAGAAGTGGTGGTCCTTATGTACAATGGATTATCACTCAGCCATGAAATCAATGTCATAAGGCTAGTAGCAGCATGATGAGTGGCTTTAGCTACGACGATTCTAAGTGAAATAAGTCACACAGAAAAAGACACTTATCATAAGCTATCACTTATAGAGGGAATGTAAAAACCGCTACACTTGAACTGAATTACAAAACAGAACAGAGTCACACGTTTACAAAACACACTATGGCTGCTTAACGGGAAAGGTGGGGTGGGGTGATGCATAAAACAAGGGTTTCAAATGAGCTCAGATACCGTTCCATAAACCCAATATGTAATAGAAAGACCTACTCCTTGCTCAGTGAACTGGACTCAACACCCCCTATTCACCGCACAAGAATATATCTGACTAGTAAGAATCTTAAAACCTATGTATTGATATCTCTCTGGAAGTGAGTCAAGTGGCTGTAAAGCGGCAGAAACACAGCCGTGAAAAGCAGCTAAAACCCATTATAAAAATAAATTACTTTTAAAAACCCGTGAAACAAAGACAGTGAAAGAGAGAGAAATTCTTACAAAATTCGTTCAGGGGCTGTGATGCAACCTGGATTGGCCATATGTAGACCCACAGCTGGAAGAGACATAAGGGTGGACATTCTCGGGGCTGAGAGGTTTGGTGAGGTTAGGGGAGCAAACGCAGAGCCTTTAAAGTAATACTGCCTGTTACCCATCCCATGGGTCCCAAATCTCCAGGTTCAAGGGCATCTTCCTACCTCGAAAACATGCATGAGAAACCCAGAAGGTGGTACACCGTGTGATCGGGAAAGGTTTCTAAAACGCACCGCTTTTCTCATCTCCTTGTGCTCGGGTTCGCCATTCCAGCCACTTTACTAGCAATCTCCCTCCTTGGAGCATCAGCACCTTTAACCTCCCGTTCCGTACAGCTTGCAATTTGTCCTGAGGATGAACGGGAAGAGGGGGAGCCAATGAGAGACTAGCTCTAGGTGTTGGGACAGGCAGAGGTCACTCTATTTTCCCATCAGGAAGAAGAATTAACCACAGGCTCAGCCTGCTGCCCGGAACCAGAATAGGGCCTGAGGCAATCCTGCGCTTTTGCGGCCAGCTCCCAAAAAAGCGAGTTGAAAAATGGAGCTCAGGGGCACTGCAATTCAGAAACCTGCAGAGTTATAAATGATAACTCTCGTCCACAAATATATTGAGGGAAGGCAACGAAGAGGATCTGAAAGCAAGGCAGAATTGCAGGAAACAGATTTCAGGAGGTCGATTCTAATCGCCTTTAAAGCACATGAAAAGCGGCAAAACGTCGACAATGATGCCCTTGGCCAAAAAGGGCGTATGCGTTTTTTCCTGAATATATTCAGGAAAAAACGCATACGCCCTTTTTGGCCAACCAAGCAACCTGGAAAGGCAAATCAGCGCTACAAAGAAGTCTCGCTTCCCATCGGTCAAAAGGGCCATGCGGAAAAAAGTGTCAAAACCAGAAATGCAGAACAGGCCATGGAGAAATGGGAGCCTTGCTACGCTGATGGGCGGGATGTAAATTGCCAACAGCCACTCTGGAGAAGTGTACGGTGTGTCCTGAAACATCGAAAAAACACAGCTTAGAGCGCATAGGGCACTTCCACTCATGGGCGTATAAATTGGGAAAACTAAAAATCAGCAAGACACAGGCACCCCAAAGTTTAGGGCTGCTCTGTTGACAAGAACCTCCACTTCGTGACACCTTAAATATCCCAGGAAAGAGAAAAATGGATAAAGAAGTGGTGGTCCTTATGTACAATGGATTATCACTCAGCCATGAAATCAATGTCATAAGGCTAGTAGCAGCATGATGAGTGGCTTTAGCTACGACGATTCTAAGTGAAATAAGTCACACAGAAAAAGACACTTATCATAAGCTATCACTTATAGAGGGAATGTAAAAACCGCTACACTTGAACTGAATTACAAAACAGAACAGAGTCACACGTTTACAAAACACACTATGGCTGCTTAACGGGAAAGGTGGGGTGGGGTGATGCATAAAACAAGGGTTTCAAATGAGCTCAGATACCGTTCCATAAACCCAATATGTAATAGAAAGACCTACTCCTTGCTCAGTGAACTGGACTCAACACCCCCTATTCACCGCACAAGAATATATCTGACTAGTAAGAATCTTAAAACCTATGTATTGATATCTCTCTGGAAGTGAGTCAAGTGGCTGTAAAGCGGCAGAAACACAGCCGTGAAAAGCAGCTAAAACCCATTATAAAAATAAATTACTTTTAAAAACCCGTGAAACAAAGACAGTGAAAGAGAGAGAAATTCTTACAAAATTCGTTCAGGGGCTGTGATGCAACCTGGATTGGCCATATGTAGACCCACAGCTGGAAGAGACATAAGGGTGGACATTCTCGGGGCTGAGAGGTTTGGTGAGGTTTGGGGAGCAAACGCAGAGCCTTTAAAGTAATACTGCCTGTTACCCATCCCATGGGTCCCAAATCTCCAGGTTCAAGGGCATCTTCCTACCTCGAAAACATGCATGAGAAACCCAGAAGGTGGTACACCGTGTGATCGGGAAAGGTTTCTAAAACGCACCGCTTTTCTCATCTCCTTGTGCTCGGGTTCGCCATTCCAGCCACTTTACTAGCAATCTCCCTCCTTGGAGCATCAGCACCTTTAACCTCCCGTTCCGTACAGCTTGCAATTTGTCCTGAGGATGAACGGGAAGAGGGGGAGCCAATGAGAGACTAGCTCTAGGTGTTGGGACAGGCAGAGGTCACTCTATTTTCCCATCAGGAAGAAGAATTAACCACAGGCTCAGCCTGCCGCCCGGAACCAGAATAGGGCCTGAGGCAATCCTGCGCTTTTGCGGCAAGCTCCCAAAAAAGCGAGTTGAAAAATGGAGCTCAGGGGCACTGCAATTCAGAAACCTGCAGAGTTATAAATGATAACTCTCGTCCACAAATATATTGAGGGAAGGCAACGAAGAGGATCTGAAAGCAAGGCAGAATTGCAGGAAACAGATTTCAGGAGGTCGATTCTAATCGCCTTTAAAGCACATGAAAAGCGGCAAAACGTCGACAATGATGCCCTTGGCCAAAAAGGGCGTATGCGTTTTTTCCTGAATATATTCAGGAAAAAACGCATACGCCCTTTTTGGCCAACCAAGCAACCTGGAAAGGCAAATCAGCGCTACAAAGAAGTCTCGCTTCCCATCGGTCAAAAGGGCCATGCGGAAAAAAGTGTCAAAACCAGAAATGCAGAACAGGCCATGGAGAAATGGGAGCCTTGCTACGCTGATGGGCGGGATGTAAATTGCCAACAGCCACTCTGGAGAAGTGTACGGTGTGTCCTGAAACATCGAAAAAACACAGCTTAGAGCGCATAGGGCACTTCCACTCATGGGCGTATAAATTGGGAAAACTAAAAATCAGCAAGACACAGGCACCCCAAAGTTTAGGGCTGCTCTGTTGACAAGAACCTCCACTTCGTGACACCTTAAATATCCCAGGAAAGAGAAAAATGGATAAAGAAGTGGTGGTCCTTATGTACAATGGATTATCACTCAGCCATGAAATCAATGTCATAAGGCTAGTAGCAGCATGATGAGTGGCTTTAGCTACGACGATTCTAAGTGAAATAAGTCACACAGAAAAAGACACTTATCATAAGCTATCACTTATAGAGGGAATGTAAAAACCGCTACACTTGAACTGAATTACAAAACAGAACAGAGTCACACGTTTACAAAACACACTATGGCTGCTTAACGGGAAAGGTGGGGTGGGGTGATGCATAAAACAAGGGTTTCAAATGAGCTCAGATACCGTTCCATAAACCCAATATGTAATAGAAAGACCTACTCCTTGCTCAGTGAACTGGACTCAACACCCCCTATTCACCGCACAAGAATATATCTGACTAGTAAGAATCTTAAAACCTATGTATTGATATCTCTCTGGAAGTGAGTCAAGTGGCTGTAAAGCGGCAGAAACACAGCCGTGAAAAGCAGCTAAAACCCATTATAAAAATAAATTACTTTTAAAAACCCGTGAAACAAAGACAGTGAAAGAGAGAGAAATTCTTACAAAATTCGTTCAGGGGCTGTGATGCAACCTGGATTGGCCATATGTAGACCCACAGCTGGAAGAGACATAAGGGTGGACATTCTCGGGGCTGAGAGGTTTGGTGAGGTTTGGGGAGCAAACGCAGAGCCTTTAAAGTAATACTGCCTGTTACCCATCCCATGGGTCCCAAATCTCCAGGTTCAAGGGCATCTTCCTACCTCGAAAACATGCATGAGAAACCCAGAAGGTGGTACACCGTGTGATCGGGAAAGGTTTCTAAAACGCACCGCTTTTCTCATCTCCTTGTGCTCGGGTTCGCCATTCCAGCCACTTTACTAGCAATCTCCCTCCTTGGAGCATCAGCACCTTTAACCTCCCGTTCCGTACAGCTTGCAATTTGTCCTGAGGATGAACGGGAAGAGGGGGAGCCAATGAGAGACTAGCTCTAGGTGTTGGGACAGGCAGAGGTCACTCTATTTTCCCATCAGGAAGAAGAATTAACCACAGGCTCAGCCTGCCGCCCGGAACCAGAATAGGGCCTGAGGCAATCCTGCGCTTTTGCGGCAAGCTCCCAAAAAAGCGAGTTGAAAAATGGAGCTCAGGGGCACTGCAATTCAGAAACCTGCAGAGTTATAAATGATAACTCTCGTCCACAAATATATTGAGGGAAGGCAACGAAGAGGATCTGAAAGCAAGGCAGAATTGCAGGAAACAGATTTCAGGAGGTCGATTCTAATCGCCTTTAAAGCACATGAAAAGCGGCAAAACGTCCACAATGATGCCCTTGGCCAAAAAGGGCGTATGCGTTTTTTCCTGAATATATTCAGGAAAAAACGCATACGCCCTTTTTGGCCAACCAAGCAACCTGGAAAGGCAAATCAGCGCTACAAAGAAGTCTCGCTTCCCATCGGTCAAAAGGGCCATGGGGAAAAAAGTGTCAAAAGCAGAAATGCAGAACAAGCCATAGAGAAATGGGACCCTTGCTACGCTGATGGGCGGGATGTAAATTGCCAACAGCCACTCTGGAGAAGTGTACGGTGTGTCCTGAAAGATCGAAAAAACACAGCTTAGAGCGCATAGGGCACTTCCACTCATGGGCGTATAAATTGGGAAAACTAAAAATCAGCAAGACACAGGCACCCCAAAGTTTAGGGCTGCTCTGTTGACAAGAACCTCCACTTCGTGACACCTTAAATATCCCAGGAAAGAGAAAAATGGATAAAGAAGTGGTGGTCCTTATGTACAATGGATTATCACTCAGCCATGAAATCAATGTCATAAGGCTAGTAGCAGCATGATGAGTGGCTTTAGCTACGACGATTCTAAGTGAAATAAGTCACACAGAAAAAGACACTTATCATAAGCTATCACTTATAGAGGGAATGTAAAAACCGCTACACTTGAACTGAATTACAAAACAGAACAGAGTCACACGTTTACAAAACACACTATGGCTGCTTAACGGGAAAGGTGGGGTGGGGTGATGCATAAAACAAGGGTTTCAAATGAGCTCAGATACCGTTCCATAAACCCAATATGTAATAGAAAGACCTACTCCTTGCTCAGTGAACTGGACTCAACACCCCCTATTCACCGCACAAGAATATATCTGACTAGTAAGAATCTTAAAACCTATGTATTGATATCTCTCTGGAAGTGAGTCAAGTGGCTGTAAAGCGGCAGAAACACAGCCGTGAAAAGCAGCTAAAACCCATTATAAAAATAAATTACTTTTAAAAACCCGTGAAACAAAGACAGTGAAAGAGAGAGAAATTCTTACAAAATTCGTTCAGGGGCTGTGATGCAACCTGGATTGGCCATATGTAGACCCACAGCTGGATGAGACATAAGGGTGGACATTCTCGGGGCTGAGAGTTTTGGTGAGGTTAGGGGAGCAAACGCAGAGCCTTTAAAGTAATACTGCCTGTTACCCATCCCATGGGTCCCAAATCTCCAGGTTCAAGGGCATCTTCCTACCTCGAAAACATGCATGAGAAACCCAGAAGGTGGTACACCGTGTGATCGGGAAAGGTTTCTAAAACGCACCGCTTTTCTCATCTCCTTGTGCTCGGGTTCGCCATTCCAGCCACTTTACTAGCAATCTCCCTCCTTGGAGCATCAGCACCTTTAACCTCCCGTTCCGTACAGCTTGCAATTTGTCCTGAGGATGAACGGGAAGAGGGGGAGCCAATGAGAGACTAGCTCTAGGTGTTGGGACAGGCAGAGGTCACTCTATTTTCCCATCAGGAAGAAGAATTAACCACAGGCTCAGCCTGCTGCCCGGAACCAGAATAGGGCCTGAGGCAATCCTGCGCTTTTGCGGCCAGCTCCCAAAAAAGCGAGTTGAAAAATGGAGCTCAGGGGCACTGCAAATCAGAAACCTGCAGAGTTATAAATGATAACTCTCGTCCACAAATATATTGAGGGAAGGCAACGAAGAGGATCTGAAAGCAAGGCAGAATTGCAGGAAACAGATTTCAGGAGGTCGATTCTAATCGCCTTTAAAGCACATGAAAAGCGGCAAAACGTCGACAATGATGCCCTTGGCCAAAAAGGGCGTATGCGTTTTTTCCTGAATATATTCAGGAAAAAACGCATACGCCCTTTTTGGCCAACCAAGCAACCTGGAAAGGCAAATCAGCGCTACAAAGAAGTCTCGCTTCCCATCGGTCAAAAGGGCCATGCGGAAAAAAGTGTCAAAACCAGAAATGCAGAACAGGCCATGGAGAAATGGGAGCCTTGCTACGCTGATGGGCGGGATGTAAATTGCCAACAGCCACTCTGGAGAAGTGTACGGTGTGTCCTGAAACATCGAAAAAACACAGCTTAGAGCGCATAGGGCACTTCCACTCATGGGCGTATAAATTGGGAAAACTAAAAATCAGCAAGACACAGGCACCCCAAAGTTTAGGGCTGCTCTGTTGACAAGAACCTCCACTTCGTGACACCTTAAATATCCCAGGAAAGAGAAAAATGGATAAAGAAGTGGTGGTCCTTATGTACAATGGATTATCACTCAGCCATGAAATCAATGTCATAAGGCTAGTAGCAGCATGATGAGTGGCTTTAGCTACGACGATTCTAAGTGAAATAAGTCACACAGAAAAAGACACTTATCATAAGCTATCACTTATAGAGGGAATGTAAAAACCGCTACACTTGAACTGAATTACAAAACAGAACAGAGTCACACGTTTACAAAACACACTATGGCTGCTTAACGGGAAAGGTGGGGTGGGGTGATGCATAAAACAAGGGTTTCAAATGAGCTCAGATACCGTTCCATAAACCCAATATGTAATAGAAAGACCTACTCCTTGCTCAGTGAACTGGACTCAACACCCCCTATTCACCGCACAAGAATATATCTGACTAGTAAGAATCTTAAAACCTATGTATTGATATCTCTCTGGAAGTGAGTCAAGTGGCTGTAAAGCGGCAGAAACACAGCCGTGAAAAGCAGCTAAAACCCATTATAAAAATAAATTACTTTTAAAAACCCGTGAAACAAAGACAGTGAAAGAGAGAGAAATTCTTACAAAATTCGTTCAGGGGCTGTGATGCAACCTGGATTGGCCATATGTAGACCCACAGCTGGAAGAGACATAAGGGTGGACATTCTCGGGGCTGAGAGGTTTGGTGAGGTTTGGGGAGCAAACGCAGAGCCTTTAAAGTAATACTGCCTGTTACCCATCCCATGGGTCCCAAATCTCCAGGTTCAAGGGCATCTTCCTACCTCGAAAACATGCATGAGAAACCCAGAAGGTGGTACACCGTGTGATCGGGAAAGGTTTCTAAAACGCACCGCTTTTCTCATCTCCTTGTGCTCGGGTTCGCCATTCCAGCCACTTTACTAGCAATCTCCCTCCTTGGAGCATCAGCACCTTTAACCTCCCGTTCCGTACAGCTTGCAATTTGTCCTGAGGATGAACGGGAAGAGGGGGAGCCAATGAGAGACTAGCTCTAGGTGTTGGGACAGGCAGAGGTCACTCTATTTTCCCATCAGGAAGAAGAATTAACCACAGGCTCAGCCTGCTGCCCGGAACCAGAATAGGGCCTGAGGCAATCCTGCGCTTTTGCGGCCAGCTCCCAAAAAAGCGAGTTGAAAAATGGAGCTCAGGGGCACTGCAAATCAGAAACCTGCAGAGTTATAAATGATAACTCTCGTCCACAAATATATTGAGGGAAGGCAACGAAGAGGATCTGAAAGCAAGGCAGAATTGCAGGAAACAGATTTCAGGAGGTCGATTCTAATCGCCTTTAAAGCACATGAAAAGCGGCAAAACGTCGACAATGATGCCCTTGGCCAAAAAGGGCGTATGCGTTTTTTCCTGAATATATTCAGGAAAAAACGCATACGCCCTTTTTGGCCAACCAAGCAACCTGGAAAGGCAAATCAGCGCTACAAAGAAGTCTCGCTTCCCATCGGTCAAAAGGGCCATGCGGAAAAAAGTGTCAAAACCAGAAATGCAGAACAGGCCATGGAGAAATGGGAGCCTTGCTACGCTGATGGGCGGGATGTAAATTGCCAACAGCCACTCTGGAGAAGTGTACGGTGTGTCCTGAAACATCGAAAAAACACAGCTTAGAGCGCATAGGGCACTTCCACTCATGGGCGTATAAATTGGGAAAACTAAAAATCAGCAAGACACAGGCACCCCAAAGTTTAGGGCTGCTCTGTTGACAAGAACCTCCACTTCGTGACACCTTAAATATCCCAGGAAAGAGAAAAATGGATAAAGAAGTGGTGGTCCTTATGTACAATGGATTATCACTCAGCCATGAAATCAATGTCATAAGGCTAGTAGCAGCATGATGAGTGGCTTTAGCTACGACGATTCTAAGTGAAATAAGTCACACAGAAAAAGACACTTATCATAAGCTATCACTTATAGAGGGAATGTAAAAACCGCTACACTTGAACTGAATTACAAAACAGAACAGAGTCACACGTTTACAAAACACACTATGGCTGCTTAACGGGAAAGGTGGGGTGGGGTGATGCATAAAACAAGGGTTTCAAATGAGCTCAGATACCGTTCCATAAACCCAATATGTAATAGAAAGACCTACTCCTTGCTCAGTGAACTGGACTCAACACCCCCTATTCACCGCACAAGAATATATCTGACTAGTAAGAATCTTAAAACCTATGTATTGATATCTCTCTGGAAGTGAGTCAAGTGGCTGTAAAGCGGCAGAAACACAGCCGTGAAAAGCAGCTAAAACCCATTATAAAAATAAATTACTTTTAAAAACCCGTGAAACAAAGACAGTGAAAGAGAGAGAAATTCTTACAAAATTCGTTCAGGGGCTGTGATGCAACCTGGATTGGCCATATGTAGACCCACAGCTGGAAGAGACATAAGGGTGGACATTCTCGGGGCTGAGAGGTTTGGTGAGGTTTGGGGAGCAAACGCAGAGCCTTTAAAGTAATACTGCCTGTTACCCATCCCATGGGTCCCAAATCTCCAGGTTCAAGGGCATCTTCCTACCTCGAAAACATGCATGAGAAACCCAGAAGGTGGTACACCGTGTGATCGGGAAAGGTTTCTAAAACGCACCGCTTTTCTCATCTCCTTGTGCTCGGGTTCGCCATTCCAGCCACTTTACTAGCAATCTCCCTCCTTGGAGCATCAGCACCTTTAACCTCCCGTTCCGTACAGCTTGCAATTTGTCCTGAGGATGAACGGGAAGAGGGGGAGCCAATGAGAGACTAGCTCTAGGTGTTGGGACAGGCAGAGGTCACTCTATTTTCCCATCAGGAAGAAGAATTAACCACAGGCTCAGCCTGCTGCCCGGAACCAGAATAGGGCCTGAGGCAATCCTGCGCTTTTGCGGCCAGCTCCCAAAAAAGCGAGTTGAAAAATGGAGCTCAGGGGCACTGCAAATCAGAAACCTGCAGAGTTATAAATGATAACTCTCGTCCACAAATATATTGAGGGAAGGCAACGAAGAGGATCTGAAAGCAAGGCAGAATTGCAGGAAACAGATTTCAGGAGGTCGATTCTAATCGCCTTTAAAGCACATGAAAAGCGGCAAAACGTCGACAATGATGCCCTTGGCCAAAAAGGGCGTATGCGTTTTTTCCTGAATATATTCAGGAAAAAACGCATACGCCCTTTTTGGCCAACCAAGCAACCTGGAAAGGCAAATCAGCGCTACAAAGAAGTCTCGCTTCCCATCGGTCAAAAGGGCCATGCGGAAAAAAGTGTCAAAACCAGAAATGCAGAACAGGCCATGGAGAAATGGGAGCCTTGCTACGCTGATGGGCGGGATGTAAATTGCCAACAGCCACTCTGGAGAAGTGTACGGTGTGTCCTGAAACATCGAAAAAACACAGCTTAGAGCGCATAGGGCACTTCCACTCATGGGCGTATAAATTGGGAAAACTAAAAATCAGCAAGACACAGGCACCCCAAAGTTTAGGGCTGCTCTGTTGACAAGAACCTCCACTTCGTGACACCTTAAATATCCCAGGAAAGAGAAAAATGGATAAAGAAGTGGTGGTCCTTATGTACAATGGATTATCACTCAGCCATGAAATCAATGTCATAAGGCTAGTAGCAGCATGATGAGTGGCTTTAGCTACGACGATTCTAAGTGAAATAAGTCACACAGAAAAAGACACTTATCATAAGCTATCACTTATAGAGGGAATGTAAAAACCGCTACACTTGAACTGAATTACAAAACAGAACAGAGTCACACGTTTACAAAACACACTATGGCTGCTTAACGGGAAAGGTGGGGTGGGGTGATGCATAAAACAAGGGTTTCAAATGAGCTCAGATACCGTTCCATAAACCCAATATGTAATAGAAAGACCTACTCCTTGCTCAGTGAACTGGACTCAACACCCCCTATTCACCGCACAAGAATATATCTGACTAGTAAGAATCTTAAAACCTATGTATTGATATCTCTCTGGAAGTGAGTCAAGTGGCTGTAAAGCGGCAGAAACACAGCCGTGAAAAGCAGCTAAAACCCATTATAAAAATAAATTACTTTTAAAAACCCGTGAAACAAAGACAGTGAAAGAGAGAGAAATTCTTACAAAATTCGTTCAGGGGCTGTGATGCAACCTGGATTGGCCATATGTAGACCCACAGCTGGAAGAGACATAAGGGTGGACATTCTCGGGGCTGAGAGGTTTGGTGAGGTTTGGGGAGCAAACGCAGAGCCTTTAAAGTAATACTGCCTGTTACCCATCCCATGGGTCCCAAATCTCCAGGTTCAAGGGCATCTTCCTACCTCGAAAACATGCATGAGAAACCCAGAAGGTGGTACACCGTGTGATCGGGAAAGGTTTCTAAAACGCACCGCTTTTCTCATCTCCTTGTGCTCGGGTTCGCCATTCCAGCCACTTTACTAGCAATCTCCCTCCTTGGAGCATCAGCACCTTTAACCTCCCGTTCCGTACAGCTTGCAATTTGTCCTGAGGATGAACGGGAAGAGGGGGAGCCAATGAGAGACTAGCTCTAGGTGTTGGGACAGGCAGAGGTCACTCTATTTTCCCATCAGGAAGAAGAATTAACCACAGGCTCAGCCTGCTGCCCGGAACCAGAATAGGGCCTGAGGCAATCCTGCGCTTTTGCGGCCAGCTCCCAAAAAAGCGAGTTGAAAAATGGAGCTCAGGGGCACTGCAAATCAGAAACCTGCAGAGTTATAAATGATAACTCTCGTCCACAAATATATTGAGGGAAGGCAACGAAGAGGATCTGAAAGCAAGGCAGAATTGCAGGAAACAGATTTCAGGAGGTCGATTCTAATCGCCTTTAAAGCACATGAAAAGCGGCAAAACGTCGACAATGATGCCCTTGGCCAAAAAGGGCGTATGCGTTTTTTCCTGAATATATTCAGGAAAAAACGCATACGCCCTTTTTGGCCAACCAAGCAACCTGGAAAGGCAAATCAGCGCTACAAAGAAGTCTCGCTTCCCATCGGTCAAAAGGGCCATGCGGAAAAAAGTGTCAAAACCAGAAATGCAGAACAGGCCATGGAGAAATGGGAGCCTTGCTACGCTGATGGGCGGGATGTAAATTGCCAACAGCCACTCTGGAGAAGTGTACGGTGTGTCCTGAAACATCGAAAAAACACAGCTTAGAGCGCATAGGGCACTTCCACTCATGGGCGTATAAATTGGGAAAACTAAAAATCAGCAAGACACAGGCACCCCAAAGTTTAGGGCTGCTCTGTTGACAAGAACCTCCACTTCGTGACACCTTAAATATCCCAGGAAAGAGAAAAATGGATAAAGAAGTGGTGGTCCTTATGTACAATGGATTATCACTCAGCCATGAAATCAATGTCATAAGGCTAGTAGCAGCATGATGAGTGGCTTTAGCTACGACGATTCTAAGTGAAATAAGTCACACAGAAAAAGACACTTATCATAAGCTATCACTTATAGAGGGAATGTAAAAACCGCTACACTTGAACTGAATTACAAAACAGAACAGAGTCACACGTTTACAAAACACACTATGGCTGCTTAACGGGAAAGGTGGGGTGGGGTGATGCATAAAACAAGGGTTTCAAATGAGCTCAGATACCGTTCCATAAACCCAATATGTAATAGAAAGACCTACTCCTTGCTCAGTGAACTGGACTCAACACCCCCTATTCACCGCACAAGAATATATCTGACTAGTAAGAATCTTAAAACCTATGTATTGATATCTCTCTGGAAGTGAGTCAAGTGGCTGTAAAGCGGCAGAAACACAGCCGTGAAAAGCAGCTAAAACCCATTATAAAAATAAATTACTTTTAAAAACCCGTGAAACAAAGACAGTGAAAGAGAGAGAAATTCTTACAAAATTCGTTCAGGGGCTGTGATGCAACCTGGATTGGCCATATGTAGACCCACAGCTGGAAGAGACATAAGGGTGGACATTCTCGGGGCTGAGAGGTTTGGTGAGGTTTGGGGAGCAAACGCAGAGCCTTTAAAGTAATACTGCCTGTTACCCATCCCATGGGTCCCAAATCTCCAGGTTCAAGGGCATCTTCCTACCTCGAAAACATGCATGAGAAACCCAGAAGGTGGTACACCGTGTGATCGGGAAAGGTTTCTAAAACGCACCGCTTTTCTCATCTCCTTGTGCTCGGGTTCGCCATTCCAGCCACTTTACTAGCAATCTCCCTCCTTGGAGCATCAGCACCTTTAACCTCCCGTTCCGTACAGCTTGCAATTTGTCCTGAGGATGAACGGGAAGAGGGGGAGCCAATGAGAGACTAGCTCTAGGTGTTGGGACAGGCAGAGGTCACTCTATTTTCCCATCAGGAAGAAGAATTAACCACAGGCTCAGCCTGCTGCCCGGAACCAGAATAGGGCCTGAGGCAATCCTGCGCTTTTGCGGCCAGCTCCCAAAAAAGCGAGTTGAAAAATGGAGCTCAGGGGCACTGCAAATCAGAAACCTGCAGAGTTATAAATGATAACTCTCGTCCACAAATATATTGAGGGAAGGCAACGAAGAGGATCTGAAAGCAAGGCAGAATTGCAGGAAACAGATTTCAGGAGGTCGATTCTAATCGCCTTTAAAGCACATGAAAAGCGGCAAAACGTCGACAATGATGCCCTTGGCCAAAAAGGGCGTATGCGTTTTTTCCTGAATATATTCAGGAAAAAACGCATACGCCCTTTTTGGCCAACCAAGCAACCTGGAAAGGCAAATCAGCGCTACAAAGAAGTCTCGCTTCCCATCGGTCAAAAGGGCCATGCGGAAAAAAGTGTCAAAACCAGAAATGCAGAACAGGCCATGGAGAAATGGGAGCCTTGCTACGCTGATGGGCGGGATGTAAATTGCCAACAGCCACTCTGGAGAAGTGTACGGTGTGTCCTGAAACATCGAAAAAACACAGCTTAGAGCGCATAGGGCACTTCCACTCATGGGCGTATAAATTGGGAAAACTAAAAATCAGCAAGACACAGGCACCCCAAAGTTTAGGGCTGCTCTGTTGACAAGAACCTCCACTTCGTGACACCTTAAATATCCCAGGAAAGAGAAAAATGGATAAAGAAGTGGTGGTCCTTATGTACAATGGATTATCACTCAGCCATGAAATCAATGTCATAAGGCTAGTAGCAGCATGATGAGTGGCTTTAGCTACGACGATTCTAAGTGAAATAAGTCACACAGAAAAAGACACTTATCATAAGCTATCACTTATAGAGGGAATGTAAAAACCGCTACACTTGAACTGAATTACAAAACAGAACAGAGTCACACGTTTACAAAACACACTATGGCTGCTTAACGGGAAAGGTGGGGTGGGGTGATGCATAAAACAAGGGTTTCAAATGAGCTCAGATACCGTTCCATAAACCCAATATGTAATAGAAAGACCTACTCCTTGCTCAGTGAACTGGACTCAACACCCCCTATTCACCGCACAAGAATATATCTGACTAGTAAGAATCTTAAAACCTATGTATTGATATCTCTCTGGAAGTGAGTCAAGTGGCTGTAAAGCGGCAGAAACACAGCCGTGAAAAGCAGCTAAAACCCATTATAAAAATAAATTACTTTTAAAAACCCGTGAAACAAAGACAGTGAAAGAGAGAGAAATTCTTACAAAATTCGTTCAGGGGCTGTGATGCAACCTGGATTGGCCATATGTAGACCCACAGCTGGAAGAGACATAAGGGTGGACATTCTCGGGGCTGAGAGGTTTGGTGAGGTTTGGGGAGCAAACGCAGAGCCTTTAAAGTAATACTGCCTGTTACCCATCCCATGGGTCCCAAATCTCCAGGTTCAAGGGCATCTTCCTACCTCGAAAACATGCATGAGAAACCCAGAAGGTGGTACACCGTGTGATCGGGAAAGGTTTCTAAAACGCACCGCTTTTCTCATCTCCTTGTGCTCGGGTTCGCCATTCCAGCCACTTTACTAGCAATCTCCCTCCTTGGAGCATCAGCACCTTTAACCTCCCGTTCCGTACAGCTTGCAATTTGTCCTGAGGATGAACGGGAAGAGGGGGAGCCAATGAGAGACTAGCTCTAGGTGTTGGGACAGGCAGAGGTCACTCTATTTTCCCATCAGGAAGAAGAATTAACCACAGGCTCAGCCTGCTGCCCGGAACCAGAATAGGGCCTGAGGCAATCCTGCGCTTTTGCGGCCAGCTCCCAAAAAAGCGAGTTGAAAAATGGAGCTCAGGGGCACTGCAAATCAGAAACCTGCAGAGTTATAAATGATAACTCTCGTCCACAAATATATTGAGGGAAGGCAACGAAGAGGATCTGAAAGCAAGGCAGAATTGCAGGAAACAGATTTCAGGAGGTCGATTCTAATCGCCTTTAAAGCACATGAAAAGCGGCAAAACGTCGACAATGATGCCCTTGGCCAAAAAGGGCGTATGCGTTTTTTCCTGAATATATTCAGGAAAAAACGCATACGCCCTTTTTGGCCAACCAAGCAACCTGGAAAGGCAAATCAGCGCTACAAAGAAGTCTCGCTTCCCATCGGTCAAAAGGGCCATGCGGAAAAAAGTGTCAAAACCAGAAATGCAGAACAGGCCATGGAGAAATGGGAGCCTTGCTACGCTGATGGGCGGGATGTAAATTGCCAACAGCCACTCTGGAGAAGTGTACGGTGTGTCCTGAAACATCGAAAAAACACAGCTTAGAGCGCATAGGGCACTTCCACTCATGGGCGTATAAATTGGGAAAACTAAAAATCAGCAAGACACAGGCACCCCAAAGTTTAGGGCTGCTCTGTTGACAAGAACCTCCACTTCGTGACACCTTAAATATCCCAGGAAAGAGAAAAATGGATAAAGAAGTGGTGGTCCTTATGTACAATGGATTATCACTCAGCCATGAAATCAATGTCATAAGGCTAGTAGCAGCATGATGAGTGGCTTTAGCTACGACGATTCTAAGTGAAATAAGTCACACAGAAAAAGACACTTATCATAAGCTATCACTTATAGAGGGAATGTAAAAACCGCTACACTTGAACTGAATTACAAAACAGAACAGAGTCACACGTTTACAAAACACACTATGGCTGCTTAACGGGAAAGGTGGGGTGGGGTGATGCATAAAACAAGGGTTTCAAATGAGCTCAGATACCGTTCCATAAACCCAATATGTAATAGAAAGACCTACTCCTTGCTCAGTGAACTGGACTCAACACCCCCTATTCACCGCACAAGAATATATCTGACTAGTAAGAATCTTAAAACCTATGTATTGATATCTCTCTGGAAGTGAGTCAAGTGGCTGTAAAGCGGCAGAAACACAGCCGTGAAAAGCAGCTAAAACCCATTATAAAAATAAATTACTTTTAAAAACCCGTGAAACAAAGACAGTGAAAGAGAGAGAAATTCTTACAAAATTCGTTCAGGGGCTGTGATGCAACCTGGATTGGCCATATGTAGACCCACAGCTGGAAGAGACATAAGGGTGGACATTCTCGGGGCTGAGAGGTTTGGTGAGGTTTGGGGAGCAAACGCAGAGCCTTTAAAGTAATACTGCCTGTTACCCATCCCATGGGTCCCAAATCTCCAGGTTCAAGGGCATCTTCCTACCTCGAAAACATGCATGAGAAACCCAGAAGGTGGTACACCGTGTGATCGGGAAAGGTTTCTAAAACGCACCGCTTTTCTCATCTCCTTGTGCTCGGGTTCGCCATTCCAGCCACTTTACTAGCAATCTCCCTCCTTGGAGCATCAGCACCTTTAACCTCCCGTTCCGTACAGCTTGCAATTTGTCCTGAGGATGAACGGGAAGAGGGGGAGCCAATGAGAGACTAGCTCTAGGTGTTGGGACAGGCAGAGGTCACTCTATTTTCCCATCAGGAAGAAGAATTAACCACAGGCTCAGCCTGCTGCCCGGAACCAGAATAGGGCCTGAGGCAATCCTGCGCTTTTGCGGCCAGCTCCCAAAAAAGCGAGTTGAAAAATGGAGCTCAGGGGCACTGCAAATCAGAAACCTGCAGAGTTATAAATGATAACTCTCGTCCACAAATATATTGAGGGAAGGCAACGAAGAGGATCTGAAAGCAAGGCAGAATTGCAGGAAACAGATTTCAGGAGGTCGATTCTAATCGCCTTTAAAGCACATGAAAAGCGGCAAAACGTCGACAATGATGCCCTTGGCCAAAAAGGGCGTATGCGTTTTTTCCTGAATATATTCAGGAAAAAACGCATACGCCCTTTTTGGCCAACCAAGCAA
This sequence comes from Balaenoptera ricei, assembly GCF_028023285.1. Classification (NCBI taxonomy): domain Eukaryota; kingdom Metazoa; phylum Chordata; class Mammalia; order Artiodactyla; family Balaenopteridae; genus Balaenoptera; species Balaenoptera ricei. The sequence continues at coordinate 46,620,401 of NC_082642.1, read as the reverse complement.
CCTGGAAAGGCAAATCAGCGCTACAAAGAAGTCTCGCTTCCCATCGGTCAAAAGGGCCATGCGGAAAAAAGTGTCAAAACCAGAAATGCAGAACAGGCCATGGAGAAATGGGAGCCTTGCTACGCTGATGGGCGGGATGTAAATTGCCAACAGCCACTCTGGAGAAGTGTACGGTGTGTCCTGAAACATCGAAAAAACACAGCTTAGAGCGCATAGGGCACTTCCACTCATGGGCGTATAAATTGGGAAAACTAAAAATCAGCAAGACACAGGCACCCCAAAGTTTAGGGCTGCTCTGTTGACAAGAACCTCCACTTCGTGACACCTTAAATATCCCAGGAAAGAGAAAAATGGATAAAGAAGTGGTGGTCCTTATGTACAATGGATTATCACTCAGCCATGAAATCAATGTCATAAGGCTAGTAGCAGCATGATGAGTGGCTTTAGCTACGACGATTCTAAGTGAAATAAGTCACACAGAAAAAGACACTTATCATAAGCTATCACTTATAGAGGGAATGTAAAAACCGCTACACTTGAACTGAATTACAAAACAGAACAGAGTCACACGTTTACAAAACACACTATGGCTGCTTAACGGGAAAGGTGGGGTGGGGTGATGCATAAAACAAGGGTTTCAAATGAGCTCAGATACCGTTCCATAAACCCAATATGTAATAGAAAGACCTACTCCTTGCTCAGTGAACTGGACTCAACACCCCCTATTCACCGCACAAGAATATATCTGACTAGTAAGAATCTTAAAACCTATGTATTGATATCTCTCTGGAAGTGAGTCAAGTGGCTGTAAAGCGGCAGAAACACAGCCGTGAAAAGCAGCTAAAACCCATTATAAAAATAAATTACTTTTAAAAACCCGTGAAACAAAGACAGTGAAAGAGAGAGAAATTCTTACAAAATTCGTTCAGGGGCTGTGATGCAACCTGGATTGGCCATATGTAGACCCACAGCTGGAAGAGACATAAGGGTGGACATTCTCGGGGCTGAGAGGTTTGGTGAGGTTTGGGGAGCAAACGCAGAGCCTTTAAAGTAATACTGCCTGTTACCCATCCCATGGGTCCCAAATCTCCAGGTTCAAGGGCATCTTCCTACCTCGAAAACATGCATGAGAAACCCAGAAGGTGGTACACCGTGTGATCGGGAAAGGTTTCTAAAACGCACCGCTTTTCTCATCTCCTTGTGCTCGGGTTCGCCATTCCAGCCACTTTACTAGCAATCTCCCTCCTTGGAGCATCAGCACCTTTAACCTCCCGTTCCGTACAGCTTGCAATTTGTCCTGAGGATGAACGGGAAGAGGGGGAGCCAATGAGAGACTAGCTCTAGGTGTTGGGACAGGCAGAGGTCACTCTATTTTCCCATCAGGAAGAAGAATTAACCACAGGCTCAGCCTGCTGCCCGGAACCAGAATAGGGCCTGAGGCAATCCTGCGCTTTTGCGGCCAGCTCCCAAAAAAGCGAGTTGAAAAATGGAGCTCAGGGGCACTGCAAATCAGAAACCTGCAGAGTTATAAATGATAACTCTCGTCCACAAATATATTGAGGGAAGGCAACGAAGAGGATCTGAAAGCAAGGCAGAATTGCAGGAAACAGATTTCAGGAGGTCGATTCTAATCGCCTTTAAAGCACATGAAAAGCGGCAAAACGTCGACAATGATGCCCTTGGCCAAAAAGGGCGTATGCGTTTTTTCCTGAATATATTCAGGAAAAAACGCATACGCCCTTTTTGGCCAACCAAGCAACCTGGAAAGGCAAATCAGCGCTACAAAGAAGTCTCGCTTCCCATCGGTCAAAAGGGCCATGCGGAAAAAAGTGTCAAAACCAGAAATGCAGAACAGGCCATGGAGAAATGGGAGCCTTGCTACGCTGATGGGCGGGATGTAAATTGCCAACAGCCACTCTGGAGAAGTGTACGGTGTGTCCTGAAACATCGAAAAAACACAGCTTAGAGCGCATAGGGCACTTCCACTCATGGGCGTATAAATTGGGAAAACTAAAAATCAGCAAGACACAGGCACCCCAAAGTTTAGGGCTGCTCTGTTGACAAGAACCTCCACTTCGTGACACCTTAAATATCCCAGGAAAGAGAAAAATGGATAAAGAAGTGGTGGTCCTTATGTACAATGGATTATCACTCAGCCATGAAATCAATGTCATAAGGCTAGTAGCAGCATGATGAGTGGCTTTAGCTACGACGATTCTAAGTGAAATAAGTCACACAGAAAAAGACACTTATCATAAGCTATCACTTATAGAGGGAATGTAAAAACCGCTACACTTGAACTGAATTACAAAACAGAACAGAGTCACACGTTTACAAAACACACTATGGCTGCTTAACGGGAAAGGTGGGGTGGGGTGATGCATAAAACAAGGGTTTCAAATGAGCTCAGATACCGTTCCATAAACCCAATATGTAATAGAAAGACCTACTCCTTGCTCAGTGAACTGGACTCAACACCCCCTATTCACCGCACAAGAATATATCTGACTAGTAAGAATCTTAAAACCTATGTATTGATATCTCTCTGGAAGTGAGTCAAGTGGCTGTAAAGCGGCAGAAACACAGCCGTGAAAAGCAGCTAAAACCCATTATAAAAATAAATTACTTTTAAAAACCCGTGAAACAAAGACAGTGAAAGAGAGAGAAATTCTTACAAAATTCGTTCAGGGGCTGTGATGCAACCTGGATTGGCCATATGTAGACCCACAGCTGGAAGAGACATAAGGGTGGACATTCTCGGGGCTGAGAGGTTTGGTGAGGTTTGGGGAGCAAACGCAGAGCCTTTAAAGTAATACTGCCTGTTACCCATCCCATGGGTCCCAAATCTCCAGGTTCAAGGGCATCTTCCTACCTCGAAAACATGCATGAGAAACCCAGAAGGTGGTACACCGTGTGATCGGGAAAGGTTTCTAAAACGCACCGCTTTTCTCATCTCCTTGTGCTCGGGTTCGCCATTCCAGCCACTTTACTAGCAATCTCCCTCCTTGGAGCATCAGCACCTTTAACCTCCCGTTCCGTACAGCTTGCAATTTGTCCTGAGGATGAACGGGAAGAGGGGGAGCCAATGAGAGACTAGCTCTAGGTGTTGGGACAGGCAGAGGTCACTCTATTTTCCCATCAGGAAGAAGAATTAACCACAGGCTCAGCCTGCTGCCCGGAACCAGAATAGGGCCTGAGGCAATCCTGCGCTTTTGCGGCCAGCTCCCAAAAAAGCGAGTTGAAAAATGGAGCTCAGGGGCACTGCAAATCAGAAACCTGCAGAGTTATAAATGATAACTCTCGTCCACAAATATATTGAGGGAAGGCAACGAAGAGGATCTGAAAGCAAGGCAGAATTGCAGGAAACAGATTTCAGGAGGTCGATTCTAATCGCCTTTAAAGCACATGAAAAGCGGCAAAACGTCGACAATGATGCCCTTGGCCAAAAAGGGCGTATGCGTTTTTTCCTGAATATATTCAGGAAAAAACGCATACGCCCTTTTTGGCCAACCAAGCAACCTGGAAAGGCAAATCAGCGCTACAAAGAAGTCTCGCTTCCCATCGGTCAAAAGGGCCATGCGGAAAAAAGTGTCAAAACCAGAAATGCAGAACAGGCCATGGAGAAATGGGAGCCTTGCTACGCTGATGGGCGGGATGTAAATTGCCAACAGCCACTCTGGAGAAGTGTACGGTGTGTCCTGAAACATCGAAAAAACACAGCTTAGAGCGCATAGGGCACTTCCACTCATGGGCGTATAAATTGGGAAAACTAAAAATCAGCAAGACACAGGCACCCCAAAGTTTAGGGCTGCTCTGTTGACAAGAACCTCCACTTCGTGACACCTTAAATATCCCAGGAAAGAGAAAAATGGATAAAGAAGTGGTGGTCCTTATGTACAATGGATTATCACTCAGCCATGAAATCAATGTCATAAGGCTAGTAGCAGCATGATGAGTGGCTTTAGCTACGACGATTCTAAGTGAAATAAGTCACACAGAAAAAGACACTTATCATAAGCTATCACTTATAGAGGGAATGTAAAAACCGCTACACTTGAACTGAATTACAAAACAGAACAGAGTCACACGTTTACAAAACACACTATGGCTGCTTAACGGGAAAGGTGGGGTGGGGTGATGCATAAAACAAGGGTTTCAAATGAGCTCAGATACCGTTCCATAAACCCAATATGTAATAGAAAGACCTACTCCTTGCTCAGTGAACTGGACTCAACACCCCCTATTCACCGCACAAGAATATATCTGACTAGTAAGAATCTTAAAACCTATGTATTGATATCTCTCTGGAAGTGAGTCAAGTGGCTGTAAAGCGGCAGAAACACAGCCGTGAAAAGCAGCTAAAACCCATTATAAAAATAAATTACTTTTAAAAACCCGTGAAACAAAGACAGTGAAAGAGAGAGAAATTCTTACAAAATTCGTTCAGGGGCTGTGATGCAACCTGGATTGGCCATATGTAGACCCACAGCTGGAAGAGACATAAGGGTGGACATTCTCGGGGCTGAGAGGTTTGGTGAGGTTTGGGGAGCAAACGCAGAGCCTTTAAAGTAATACTGCCTGTTACCCATCCCATGGGTCCCAAATCTCCAGGTTCAAGGGCATCTTCCTACCTCGAAAACATGCATGAGAAACCCAGAAGGTGGTACACCGTGTGATCGGGAAAGGTTTCTAAAACGCACCGCTTTTCTCATCTCCTTGTGCTCGGGTTCGCCATTCCAGCCACTTTACTAGCAATCTCCCTCCTTGGAGCATCAGCACCTTTAACCTCCCGTTCCGTACAGCTTGCAATTTGTCCTGAGGATGAACGGGAAGAGGGGGAGCCAATGAGAGACTAGCTCTAGGTGTTGGGACAGGCAGAGGTCACTCTATTTTCCCATCAGGAAGAAGAATTAACCACAGGCTCAGCCTGCTGCCCGGAACCAGAATAGGGCCTGAGGCAATCCTGCGCTTTTGCGGCCAGCTCCCAAAAAAGCGAGTTGAAAAATGGAGCTCAGGGGCACTGCAAATCAGAAACCTGCAGAGTTATAAATGATAACTCTCGTCCACAAATATATTGAGGGAAGGCAACGAAGAGGATCTGAAAGCAAGGCAGAATTGCAGGAAACAGATTTCAGGAGGTCGATTCTAATCGCCTTTAAAGCACATGAAAAGCGGCAAAACGTCGACAATGATGCCCTTGGCCAAAAAGGGCGTATGCGTTTTTTCCTGAATATATTCAGGAAAAAACGCATACGCCCTTTTTGGCCAACCAAGCAACCTGGAAAGGCAAATCAGCGCTACAAAGAAGTCTCGCTTCCCATCGGTCAAAAGGGCCATGCGGAAAAAAGTGTCAAAACCAGAAATGCAGAACAGGCCATGGAGAAATGGGAGCCTTGCTACGCTGATGGGCGGGATGTAAATTGCCAACAGCCACTCTGGAGAAGTGTACGGTGTGTCCTGAAACATCGAAAAAACACAGCTTAGAGCGCATAGGGCACTTCCACTCATGGGCGTATAAATTGGGAAAACTAAAAATCAGCAAGACACAGGCACCCCAAAGTTTAGGGCTGCTCTGTTGACAAGAACCTCCACTTCGTGACACCTTAAATATCCCAGGAAAGAGAAAAATGGATAAAGAAGTGGTGGTCCTTATGTACAATGGATTATCACTCAGCCATGAAATCAATGTCATAAGGCTAGTAGCAGCATGATGAGTGGCTTTAGCTACGACGATTCTAAGTGAAATAAGTCACACAGAAAAAGACACTTATCATAAGCTATCACTTATAGAGGGAATGTAAAAACCGCTACACTTGAACTGAATTACAAAACAGAACAGAGTCACACGTTTACAAAACACACTATGGCTGCTTAACGGGAAAGGTGGGGTGGGGTGATGCATAAAACAAGGGTTTCAAATGAGCTCAGATACCGTTCCATAAACCCAATATGTAATAGAAAGACCTACTCCTTGCTCAGTGAACTGGACTCAACACCCCCTATTCACCGCACAAGAATATATCTGACTAGTAAGAATCTTAAAACCTATGTATTGATATCTCTCTGGAAGTGAGTCAAGTGGCTGTAAAGCGGCAGAAACACAGCCGTGAAAAGCAGCTAAAACCCATTATAAAAATAAATTACTTTTAAAAACCCGTGAAACAAAGACAGTGAAAGAGAGAGAAATTCTTACAAAATTCGTTCAGGGGCTGTGATGCAACCTGGATTGGCCATATGTAGACCCACAGCTGGAAGAGACATAAGGGTGGACATTCTCGGGGCTGAGAGGTTTGGTGAGGTTTGGGGAGCAAACGCAGAGCCTTTAAAGTAATACTGCCTGTTACCCATCCCATGGGTCCCAAATCTCCAGGTTCAAGGGCATCTTCCTACCTCGAAAACATGCATGAGAAACCCAGAAGGTGGTACACCGTGTGATCGGGAAAGGTTTCTAAAACGCACCGCTTTTCTCATCTCCTTGTGCTCGGGTTCGCCATTCCAGCCACTTTACTAGCAATCTCCCTCCTTGGAGCATCAGCACCTTTAACCTCCCGTTCCGTACAGCTTGCAATTTGTCCTGAGGATGAACGGGAAGAGGGGGAGCCAATGAGAGACTAGCTCTAGGTGTTGGGACAGGCAGAGGTCACTCTATTTTCCCATCAGGAAGAAGAATTAACCACAGGCTCAGCCTGCTGCCCGGAACCAGAATAGGGCCTGAGGCAATCCTGCGCTTTTGCGGCCAGCTCCCAAAAAAGCGAGTTGAAAAATGGAGCTCAGGGGCACTGCAAATCAGAAACCTGCAGAGTTATAAATGATAACTCTCGTCCACAAATATATTGAGGGAAGGCAACGAAGAGGATCTGAAAGCAAGGCAGAATTGCAGGAAACAGATTTCAGGAGGTCGATTCTAATCGCCTTTAAAGCACATGAAAAGCGGCAAAACGTCGACAATGATGCCCTTGGCCAAAAAGGGCGTATGCGTTTTTTCCTGAATATATTCAGGGAAAAACGCATACGCCCTTTTTGGCCAACCAAGCAACCTGGAAAGGCAAATCAGCGCTACAAAGAAGTCTCGCTTCCCATCGGTCAAAAGGGCCATGCGGAAAAAAGTGTCAAAACCAGAAATGCAGAACAGGCCATGGAGAAATGGGAGCCTTGCTACGCTGATGGGCGGGATGTAAATTGCCAACAGCCACTCTGGAGAAGTGTACGGTGTGTCCTGAAACATCGAAAAAACACAGCTTAGAGCGCATAGGGCACTTCCACTCATGGGCGTATAAATTGGGAAAACTAAAAATCAGCAAGACACAGGCACCCCAAAGTTTAGGGCTGCTCTGTTGACAAGAACCTCCACTTCGTGACACCTTAAATATCCCAGGAAAGAGAAAAATGGATAAAGAAGTGGTGGTCCTTATGTACAATGGATTATCACTCAGCCATGAAATCAATGTCATAAGGCTAGTAGCAGCATGATGAGTGGCTTTAGCTACGACGATTCTAAGTGAAATAAGTCACACAGAAAAAGACACTTATCATAAGCTATCACTTATAGAGGGAATGTAAAAACCGCTACACTTGAACTGAATTACAAAACAGAACAGAGTCACACGTTTACAAAACACACTATGGCTGCTTAACGGGAAAGGTGGGGTGGGGTGATGCATAAAACAAGGGTTTCAAATGAGCTCAGATACCGTTCCATAAACCCAATATGTAATAGAAAGACCTACTCCTTGCTCAGTGAACTGGACTCAACACCCCCTATTCACCGCACAAGAATATATCTGACTAGTAAGAATCTTAAAACCTATGTATTGATATCTCTCTGGAAGTGAGTCAAGTGGCTGTAAAGCGGCAGAAACACAGCCGTGAAAAGCAGCTAAAACCCATTATAAAAATAAATTACTTTTAAAAACCCGTGAAACAAAGACAGTGAAAGAGAGAGAAATTCTTACAAAATTCGTTCAGGGGCTGTGATGCAACCTGGATTGGCCATATGTAGACCCACAGCTGGAAGAGACATAAGGGTGGACATTCTCGGGGCTGAGAGGTTTGGTGAGGTTTGGGGAGCAAACGCAGAGCCTTTAAAGTAATACTGCCTGTTACCCATCCCATGGGTCCCAAATCTCCAGGTTCAAGGGCATCTTCCTACCTCGAAAACATGCATGAGAAACCCAGAAGGTGGTACACCGTGTGATCGGGAAAGGTTTCTAAAACGCACCGCTTTTCTCATCTCCTTGTGCTCGGGTTCGCCATTCCAGCCACTTTACTAGCAATCTCCCTCCTTGGAGCATCAGCACCTTTAACCTCCCGTTCCGTACAGCTTGCAATTTGTCCTGAGGATGAACGGGAAGAGGGGGAGCCAATGAGAGACTAGCTCTAGGTGTTGGGACAGGCAGAGGTCACTCTATTTTCCCATCAGGAAGAAGAATTAACCACAGGCTCAGCCTGCTGCCCGGAACCAGAATAGGGCCTGAGGCAATCCTGCGCTTTTGCGGCCAGCTCCCAAAAAAGCGAGTTGAAAAATGGAGCTCAGGGGCACTGCAAATCAGAAACCTGCAGAGTTATAAATGATAACTCTCGTCCACAAATATATTGAGGGAAGGCAACGAAGAGGATCTGAAAGCAAGGCAGAATTGCAGGAAACAGATTTCAGGAGGTCGATTCTAATCGCCTTTAAAGCACATGAAAAGCGGCAAAACGTCGACAATGATGCCCTTGGCCAAAAAGGGCGTATGCGTTTTTTCCTGAATATATTCAGGGAAAAACGCATACGCCCTTTTTGGCCAACCAAGCAACCTGGAAAGGCAAATCAGCGCTACAAAGAAGTCTCGCTTCCCATCGGTCAAAAGGGCCATGCGGAAAAAAGTGTCAAAACCAGAAATGCAGAACAGGCCATGGAGAAATGGGAGCCTTGCTACGCTGATGGGCGGGATGTAAATTGCCAACAGCCACTCTGGAGAAGTGTACGGTGTGTCCTGAAACATCGAAAAAACACAGCTTAGAGCGCATAGGGCACTTCCACTCATGGGCGTATAAATTGGGAAAACTAAAAATCAGCAAGACACAGGCACCCCAAAGTTTAGGGCTGCTCTGTTGACAAGAACCTCCACTTCGTGACACCTTAAATATCCCAGGAAAGAGAAAAATGGATAAAGAAGTGGTGGTCCTTATGTACAATGGATTATCACTCAGCCATGAAATCAATGTCATAAGGCTAGTAGCAGCATGATGAGTGGCTTTAGCTACGACGATTCTAAGTGAAATAAGTCACACAGAAAAAGACACTTATCATAAGCTATCACTTATAGAGGGAATGTAAAAACCGCTACACTTGAACTGAATTACAAAACAGAACAGAGTCACACGTTTACAAAACACACTATGGCTGCTTAACGGGAAAGGTGGGGTGGGGTGATGCATAAAACAAGGGTTTCAAATGAGCTCAGATACCGTTCCATAAACCCAATATGTAATAGAAAGACCTACTCCTTGCTCAGTGAACTGGACTCAACACCCCCTATTCACCGCACAAGAATATATCTGACTAGTAAGAATCTTAAAACCTATGTATTGATATCTCTCTGGAAGTGAGTCAAGTGGCTGTAAAGCGGCAGAAACACAGCCGTGAAAAGCAGCTAAAACCCATTATAAAAATAAATTACTTTTAAAAACCCGTGAAACAAAGACAGTGAAAGAGAGAGAAATTCTTACAAAATTCGTTCAGGGGCTGTGATGCAACCTGGATTGGCCATATGTAGACCCACAGCTGGAAGAGACATAAGGGTGGACATTCTCGGGGCTGAGAGGTTTGGTGAGGTTTGGGGAGCAAACGCAGAGCCTTTAAAGTAATACTGCCTGTTACCCATCCCATGGGTCCCAAATCTCCAGGTTCAAGGGCATCTTCCTACCTCGAAAACATGCATGAGAAACCCAGAAGGTGGTACACCGTGTGATCGGGAAAGGTTTCTAAAACGCACCGCTTTTCTCATCTCCTTGTGCTCGGGTTCGCCATTCCAGCCACTTTACTAGCAATCTCCCTCCTTGGAGCATCAGCACCTTTAACCTCCCGTTCCGTACAGCTTGCAATTTGTCCTGAGGATGAACGGGAAGAGGGGGAGCCAATGAGAGACTAGCTCTAGGTGTTGGGACAGGCAGAGGTCACTCTATTTTCCCATCAGGAAGAAGAATTAACCACAGGCTCAGCCTGCTGCCCGGAACCAGAATAGGGCCTGAGGCAATCCTGCGCTTTTGCGGCCAGCTCCCAAAAAAGCGAGTTGAAAAATGGAGCTCAGGGGCACTGCAAATCAGAAACCTGCAGAGTTATAAATGATAACTCTCGTCCACAAATATATTGAGGGAAGGCAACGAAGAGGATCTGAAAGCAAGGCAGAATTGCAGGAAACAGATTTCAGGAGGTCGATTCTAATCGCCTTTAAAGCACATGAAAAGCGGCAAAACGTCGACAATGATGCCCTTGGCCAAAAAGGGCGTATGCGTTTTTTCCTGAATATATTCAGGAAAAAACGCATACGCCCTTTTTGGCCAACCAAGCAACCTGGAAAGGCAAATCAGCGCTACAAAGAAGTCTCGCTTCCCATCGGTCAAAAGGGCCATGCGGAAAAAAGTGTCAAAACCAGAAATGCAGAACAGGCCATGGAGAAATGGGAGCCTTGCTACGCTGATGGGCGGGATGTAAATTGCCAACAGCCACTCTGGAGAAGTGTACGGTGTGTCCTGAAACATCGAAAAAACACAGCTTAGAGCGCATAGGGCACTTCCACTCATGGGCGTATAAATTGGGAAAACTAAAAATCAGCAAGACACAGGCACCCCAAAGTTTAGGGCTGCTCTGTTGACAAGAACCTCCACTTCGTGACACCTTAAATATCCCAGGAAAGAGAAAAATGGATAAAGAAGTGGTGGTCCTTATGTACAATGGATTATCACTCAGCCATGAAATCAATGTCATAAGGCTAGTAGCAGCATGATGAGTGGCTTTAGCTACGACGATTCTAAGTGAAATAAGTCACACAGAAAAAGACACTTATCATAAGCTATCACTTATAGAGGGAATGTAAAAACCGCTACACTTGAACTGAATTACAAAACAGAACAGAGTCACACGTTTACAAAACACACTATGGCTGCTTAACGGGAAAGGTAGGGTGGGGTGATGCATAAAACAAGGGTTTCAAATGAGCTCAGATACCGTTCCATAAACCCAATATGTAATAGAAAGACCTACTCCTTGCTCAGTGAACTGGACTCAACACCCCCTATTCACCGCACAAGAATATATCTGACTAGTAAGAATCTTAAAACCTATGTATTGATATCTCTCTGGAAGTGAGTCAAGTGGCTGTAAAGCGGCAGAAACACAGCCGTGAAAAGCAGCTAAAACCCATTATAAAAATAAATTACTTTTAAAAACCCGTGAAACAAAGACAGTGAAAGAGAGAGAAATTCTTACAAAATTCGTTCAGGGGCTGTGATGCAACCTGGATTGGCCATATGTAGACCCACAGCTGGAAGAGACATAAGGGTGGACATTCTCGGGGCTGAGAGGTTTGGTGAGGTTTGGGGAGCAAACGCAGAGCCTTTAAAGTAATACTGCCTGTTACCCATCCCATGGGTCCCAAATCTCCAGGTTCAAGGGCATCTTCCTACCTCGAAAACATGCATGAGAAACCCAGAAGGTGGTACACCGTGTGATCGGGAAAGGTTTCTAAAACGCACCGCTTTTCTCATCTCCTTGTGCTCGGGTTCGCCATTCCAGCCACTTTACTAGCAATCTCCCTCCTTGGAGCATCAGCACCTTTAACCTCCCGTTCCGTACAGCTTGCAATTTGTCCTGAGGATGAACGGGAAGAGGGGGAGCCAATGAGAGACTAGCTCTAGGTGTTGGGACAGGCAGAGGTCACTCTATTTTCCCATCAGGAAGAAGAATTAACCACAGGCTCAGCCTGCTGCCCGGAACCAGAATAGGGCCTGAGGCAATCCTGCGCTTTTGCGGCCAGCTCCCAAAAAAGCGAGTTGAAAAATGGAGCTCAGGGGCACTGCAAATCAGAAACCTGCAGAGTTATAAATGATAACTCTCGTCCACAAATATATTGAGGGAAGGCAACGAAGAGGATCTGAAAGCAAGGCAGAATTGCAGGAAACAGATTTCAGGAGGTCGATTCTAATCGCCTTTAAAGCACATGAAAAGCGGCAAAACGTCGACAATGATGCCCTTGGCCAAAAAGGGCGTATGCGTTTTTTCCTGAATATATTCAGGAAAAAACGCATACGCCCTTTTTGGCCAACCAAGCAACCTGGAAAGGCAAATCAGCGCTACAAAGAAGTCTCGCTTCCCATCGGTCAAAAGGGCCATGCGGAAAAAAGTGTCAAAACCAGAAATGCAGAACAGGCCATGGAGAAATGGGAGCCTTGCTACGCTGATGGGCGGGATGTAAATTGCCAACAGCCACTCTGGAGAAGTGTACGGTGTGTCCTGAAACATCGAAAAAACACAGCTTAGAGCGCATAGGGCACTTCCACTCATGGGCGTATAAATTGGGAAAACTAAAAATCAGCAAGACACAGGCACCCCAAAGTTTAGGGCTGCTCTGTTGACAAGAACCTCCACTTCGTGACACCTTAAATATCCCAGGAAAGAGAAAAATGGATAAAGAAGTGGTGGTCCTTATGTACAATGGATTATCACTCAGCCATGAAATCAATGTCATAAGGCTAGTAGCAGCATGATGAGTGGCTTTAGCTACGACGATTCTAAGTGAAATAAGTCACACAGAAAAAGACACTTATCATAAGCTATCACTTATAGAGGGAATGTAAAAACCGCTACACTTGAACTGAATTACAAAACAGAACAGAGTCACACGTTTACAAAACACACTATGGCTGCTTAACGGGAAAGGTGGGGTGGGGTGATGCATAAAACAAGGGTTTCAAATGAGCTCAGATACCGTTCCATAAACCCAATATGTAATAGAAAGACCTACTCCTTGCTCAGTGAACTGGACTCAACACCCCCTATTCACCGCACAAGAATATATCTGACTAGTAAGAATCTTAAAACCTATGTATTGATATCTCTCTGGAAGTGAGTCAAGTGGCTGTAAAGCGGCAGAAACACAGCCGTGAAAAGCAGCTAAAACCCATTATAAAAATAAATTACTTTTAAAAACCCGTGAAACAAAGACAGTGAAAGAGAGAGAAATTCTTACAAAATTCGTTCAGGGGCTGTGATGCAACCTGGATTGGCCATATGTAGACCCACAGCTGGAAGAGACATAAGGGTGGACATTCTCGGGGCTGAGAGGTTTGGTGAGGTTTGGGGAGCAAACGCAGAGCCTTTAAAGTAATACTGCCTGTTACCCATCCCATGGGTCCCAAATCTCCAGGTTCAAGGGCATCTTCCTACCTCGAAAACATGCATGAGAAACCCAGAAGGTGGTACACCGTGTGATCGGGAAAGGTTTCTAAAACGCACCGCTTTTCTCATCTCCTTGTGCTCGGGTTCGCCATTCCAGCCACTTTACTAGCAATCTCCCTCCTTGGAGCATCAGCACCTTTAACCTCCCGTTCCGTACAGCTTGCAATTTGTCCTGAGGATGAACGGGAAGAGGGGGAGCCAATGAGAGACTAGCTCTAGGTGTTGGGACAGGCAGAGGTCACTCTATTTTCCCATCAGGAAGAAGAATTAACCACAGGCTCAGCCTGCTGCCCGGAACCAGAATAGGGCCTGAGGCAATCCTGCGCTTTTGCGGCCAGCTCCCAAAAAAGCGAGTTGAAAAATGGAGCTCAGGGGCACTGCAAATCAGAAACCTGCAGAGTTATAAATGATAACTCTCGTCCACAAATATATTGAGGGAAGGCAACGAAGAGGATCTGAAAGCAAGGCAGAATTGCAGGAAACAGATTTCAGGAGGTCGATTCTAATCGCCTTTAAAGCACATGAAAAGCGGCAAAACGTCGACAATGATGCCCTTGGCCAAAAAGGGCGTATGCGTTTTTTCCTGAATATATTCAGGAAAAAACGCATACGCCCTTTTTGGCCAACCAAGCAACCTGGAAAGGCAAATCAGCGCTACAAAGAAGTCTCGCTTCCCATCGGTCAAAAGGGCCATGCGGAAAAAAGTGTCAAAACCAGAAATGCAGAACAGGCCATGGAGAAATGGGAGCCTTGCTACGCTGATGGGCGGGATGTAAATTGCCAACAGCCACTCTGGAGAAGTGTACGGTGTGTCCTGAAACATCGAAAAAACACAGCTTAGAGCGCATAGGGCACTTCCACTCATGGGCGTATAAATTGGGAAAACTAAAAATCAGCAAGACACAGGCACCCCAAAGTTTAGGGCTGCTCTGTTGACAAGAACCTCCACTTCGTGACACCTTAAATATCCCAGGAAAGAGAAAAATGGATAAAGAAGTGGTGGTCCTTATGTACAATGGATTATCACTCAGCCATGAAATCAATGTCATAAGGCTAGTAGCAGCATGATGAGTGGCTTTAGCTACGACGATTCTAAGTGAAATAAGTCACACAGAAAAAGACACTTATCATAAGCTATCACTTATAGAGGGAATGTAAAAACCGCTACACTTGAACTGAATTACAAAACAGAACAGAGTCACACGTTTACAAAACACACTATGGCTGCTTAACGGGAAAGGTGGGGTGGGGTGATGCATAAAACAAGGGTTTCAAATGAGCTCAGATACCGTTCCATAAACCCAATATGTAATAGAAAGACCTACTCCTTGCTCAGTGAACTGGACTCAACACCCCCTATTCACCGCACAAGAATATATCTGACTAGTAAGAATCTTAAAACCTATGTATTGATATCTCTCTGGAAGTGAGTCAAGTGGCTGTAAAGCGGCAGAAACACAGCCGTGAAAAGCAGCTAAAACCCATTATAAAAATAAATTACTTTTAAAAACCCGTGAAACAAAGACAGTGAAAGAGAGAGAAATTCTTACAAAATTCGTTCAGGGGCTGTGATGCAACCTGGATTGGCCATATGTAGACCCACAGCTGGAAGAGACATAAGGGTGGACATTCTCGGGGCTGAGAGGTTTGGTGAGGTTTGGGGAGCAAACGCAGAGCCTTTAAAGTAATACTGCCTGTTACCCATCCCATGGGTCCCAAATCTCCAGGTTCAAGGGCATCTTCCTACCTCGAAAACATGCATGAGAAACCCAGAAGGTGGTACACCGTGTGATCGGGAAAGGTTTCTAAAACGCACCGCTTTTCTCATCTCCTTGTGCTCGGGTTCGCCATTCCAGCCACTTTACTAGCAATCTCCCTCCTTGGAGCATCAGCACCTTTAACCTCCCGTTCCGTACAGCTTGCAATTTGTCCTGAGGATGAACGGGAAGAGGGGGAGCCAATGAGAGACTAGCTCTAGGTGTTGGGACAGGCAGAGGTCACTCTATTTTCCCATCAGGAAGAAGAATTAACCACAGGCTCAGCCTGCTGCCCGGAACCAGAATAGGGCCTGAGGCAATCCTGCGCTTTTGCGGCCAGCTCCCAAAAAAGCGAGTTGAAAAATGGAGCTCAGGGGCACTGCAAATCAGAAACCTGCAGAGTTATAAATGATAACTCTCGTCCACAAATATATTGAGGGAAGGCAACGAAGAGGATCTGAAAGCAAGGCAGAATTGCAGGAAACAGATTTCAGGAGGTCGATTCTAATCGCCTTTAAAGCACATGAAAAGCGGCAAAACGTCGACAATGATGCCCTTGGCCAAAAAGGGCGTATGCGTTTTTTCCTGAATATATTCAGGAAAAAACGCATACGCCCTTTTTGGCCAACCAAGCAACCTGGAAAGGCAAATCAGCGCTACAAAGAAGTCTCGCTTCCCATCGGTCAAAAGGGCCATGCGGAAAAAAGTGTCAAAACCAGAAATGCAGAACAGGCCATGGAGAAATGGGAGCCTTGCTACGCTGATGGGCGGGATGTAAATTGCCAACAGCCACTCTGGAGAAGTGTACGGTGTGTCCTGAAACATCGAAAAAACACAGCTTAGAGCGCATAGGGCACTTCCACTCATGGGCGTATAAATTGGGAAAACTAAAAATCAGCAAGACACAGGCACCCCAAAGTTTAGGGCTGCTCTGTTGACAAGAACCTCCACTTCGTGACACCTTAAATATCCCAGGAAAGAGAAAAATGGATAAAGAAGTGGTGGTCCTTATGTACAATGGATTATCACTCAGCCATGAAATCAATGTCATAAGGCTAGTAGCAGCATGATGAGTGGCTTTAGCTACGACGATTCTAAGTGAAATAAGTCACACAGAAAAAGACACTTATCATAAGCTATCACTTATAGAGGGAATGTAAAAACCGCTACACTTGAACTGAATTACAAAACAGAACAGAGTCACACGTTTACAAAACACACTATGGCTGCTTAACGGGAAAGGTGGGGTGGGGTGATGCATAAAACAAGGGTTTCAAATGAGCTCAGATACCGTTCCATAAACCCAATATGTAATAGAAAGACCTACTCCTTGCTCAGTGAACTGGACTCAACACCCCCTATTCACCGCACAAGAATATATCTGACTAGTAAGAATCTTAAAACCTATGTATTGATATCTCTCTGGAAGTGAGTCAAGTGGCTGTAAAGCGGCAGAAACACAGCCGTGAAAAGCAGCTAAAACCCATTATAAAAATAAATTACTTTTAAAAACCCGTGAAACAAAGACAGTGAAAGAGAGAGAAATTCTTACAAAATTCGTTCAGGGGCTGTGATGCAACCTGGATTGGCCATATGTAGACCCACAGCTGGAAGAGACATAAGGGTGGACATTCTCGGGGCTGAGAGGTTTGGTGAGGTTTGGGGAGCAAACGCAGAGCCTTTAAAGTAATACTGCCTGTTACCCATCCCATGGGTCCCAAATCTCCAGGTTCAAGGGCATCTTCCTACCTCGAAAACATGCATGAGAAACCCAGAAGGTGGTACACCGTGTGATCGGGAAAGGTTTCTAAAACGCACCGCTTTTCTCATCTCCTTGTGCTCGGGTTCGCCATTCCAGCCACTTTACTAGCAATCTCCCTCCTTGGAGCATCAGCACCTTTAACCTCCCGTTCCGTACAGCTTGCAATTTGTCCTGAGGATGAACGGGAAGAGGGGGAGCCAATGAGAGACTAGCTCTAGGTGTTGGGACAGGCAGAGGTCACTCTATTTTCCCATCAGGAAGAAGAATTAACCACAGGCTCAGCCTGCTGCCCGGAACCAGAATAGGGCCTGAGGCAATCCTGCGCTTTTGCGGCCAGCTCCCAAAAAAGCGAGTTGAAAAATGGAGCTCAGGGGCACTGCAAATCAGAAACCTGCAGAGTTATAAATGATAACTCTCGTCCACAAATATATTGAGGGAAGGCAACGAAGAGGATCTGAAAGCAAGGCAGAATTGCAGGAAACAGATTTCAGGAGGTCGATTCTAATCGCCTTTAAAGCACATGAAAAGCGGCAAAACGTCGACAATGATGCCCTTGGCCAAAAAGGGCGTATGCGTTTTTTCCTGAATATATTCAGGAAAAAACGCATACGCCCTTTTTGGCCAACCAAGCAACCTGGAAAGGCAAATCAGCGCTACAAAGAAGTCTCGCTTCCCATCGGTCAAAAGGGCCATGCGGAAAAAAGTGTCAAAACCAGAAATGCAGAACAGGCCATGGAGAAATGGGAGCCTTGCTACGCTGATGGGCGGGATGTAAATTGCCAACAGCCACTCTGGAGAAGTGTACGGTGTGTCCTGAAACATCGAAAAAACACAGCTTAGAGCGCATAGGGCACTTCCACTCATGGGCGTATAAATTGGGAAAACTAAAAATCAGCAAGACACAGGCACCCCAAAGTTTAGGGCTGCTCTGTTGACAAGAACCTCCACTTCGTGACACCTTAAATATCCCAGGAAAGAGAAAAATGGATAAAGAAGTGGTGGTCCTTATGTACAATGGATTATCACTCAGCCATGAAATCAATGTCATAAGGCTAGTAGCAGCATGATGAGTGGCTTTAGCTACGACGATTCTAAGTGAAATAAGTCACACAGAAAAAGACACTTATCATAAGCTATCACTTATAGAGGGAATGTAAAAACCGCTACAC